>NC_048581.1:89890008-89925008 GCF_013265735.2 Oncorhynchus mykiss | reverse complement strand
AATTTTGATAAACTCCCATATCTACTGGGTGAAATTCCACAGTGTGCCATCACAGCAGCAAGATTTGTGACCTGTTGCCACGAGAAAAGGGCAACAAGTGAAGAACAAACACCAAAATAAAGACATTTGTAATGTCTTTATTGTTTTGAAACTTTAACCATTTGTACATTGTTAAAACACTATGTATATCTATATATATATATATAATATGACATTTGTAATGTCTTTACTGTTTTGAAACCTCTGTATGTGTAATGTTTACTGTTAATTTTTTGTTGTTTTTCACTTTATATATTCACTTTGTATGTTGTCTACCTCACTTGCTTTGGCAATGTTAACACATGTTTCCCATGCCAATAAAGCCCTTGAATTGAATTGATAAAGCGAGACAGAGAGACAGGTAGAGAGAGACAGGTAGAGAGAGAAGTGTGAAGAACAGCATGATGGGAAAGTGGGAGATTTTTCCACATAAAATAAGCAATTTGCTGCATTTCAACCACCACCATCGTTCGGATCTGCTATTTGCAGTGTTTTGGGAGATTACGTAATGCTTTGTTTACTTTGATTTGATACAATAACTAAAATTTCTATCTATTTCTATCTACAGTTGAAGTTGGAAGTTTACATACACTTAGGTTGGAGTCATTGAATATCGTTTTCAACCATTCCACAAATTTCTTGAAAAAAAATATATACTTTTGACAAGTTGGTTAGGGCATCTACTTTGTGCATGACACAAGTAATTTCTCCAATTGTTTACAGACAGATAATTTCAAATCAAATCAAAGTTTGTCACGTGCGCCGAATACAACAGGTGTAGTAGACCTTACAGTGAAATGCTTACTTACAGACTTAGTATTAGGTGAACAATAGGATAGTAAATAAATAAAAACAGTAAAAAGACAGGCTATTTACAGTAGAGAGGCTATAAAAGTAGCGAGGCTATATACATTAGAGAGGCTATATACATTAGAGAGGCTATATACAGTAGAGGCTATATACAGTAGAGGCTATATACAGTAGAGAGGTTATATACAGTAGAGGTTATATACAGTAGAGAGGCTATATACAGTAGCGAGGCTATATACAGTAGCGAGGCTATATACCGTAGCGAGGCTATATACAGTAGCGAGGCTATATACATTAGAGGCTATATACATTAGAGAGGCTATATACATTAGAGGCTATATACAATAGAGAGGCTATATACAGTAGAGAGGCTGTATACAGTAGAGAGGCTGTATACAGCAGAGGCTATATACAGTAGAGAGGCTATATACAGTAGCGAGGCTATATACCGTAGCGAGGCTATATACCGTAGCGAGGCTATCTACCGTAGCGAGGCTATATACAGTAGCGAGGCTATATACATTAGAGGCTATATACAGTAGAGGCTATATACAATAGAGAGGCTATATACAGTAGAGAGGCTATATACAGTAGAGAGGCTATATACAGTAGAGAGGCTGTATACAGTAGAGAGGCTATATACAGTAGAGAGGCTATATACAGTAGAGAGGCTATATACAGTAGAGAGGCTATATACAGTAGAGAGGCTATATACAGTAGAGAGGCTATATACAGTGGTGAGGCTACATACATACATCGGTTAGTCAGGCTGATTGAGGTGGTATTTACATGTAGATATGGTTAAAGTGACTATGCATATATGATGAACAGAGACTAGCAGTAGCGTTAAAAAGTAGTTGGCGGGCGGTGGGTGGTGGGTGGCGGGACACAATGCAAAAGCTAAGGTAAGCTTTTTTAAACAGAAATTTTCATCCTGCAGTACAAACTCAAAAAAAGTTCTGGGACACTGTTAAGTCCATGGAGAATAAGAGCACCTCCTCCCAGCTGCCCACTGCACTGAGGCTAGGAAACACTGTTACAACCGTCAAATCCACTATAGTTGAGAATTTCAATAAGCATTTCTCTACGGCTGGCCATACTTTCCACCTGGCAACCCGCCCAGGCCCCCACCATTTCTCCTTCACCCAAATCCAGATAGCTGATGTTCTGAAAGAGCTGCAAAATCTGGACCCCTACAAATCTACGGGGCTAGACAGTCTGGACCCTTTCTTTCTTAAATTATCTGCCGAAATTGTTGCAACCCCTATTACCAGCCTGTTCAACCTCTCGTATCGTCTGAGATTCCCAAAGATTGGAAAGCTGCCGCGGTCATCCCCCTCTTCAAAGGGGGAGACACTCTAGACCCAAACTGCTACAGACCTATATATATCCTACCCTGCTTTTCTAAGGTCTTCAAAAGCCAAGTTAACAGATTACTGACCATTTTGAATCACATCGTACCTTCTCCGCTATGCAATCTGGTTTCCGAGCTGGTCATGGGTGCACTTCAGCCACGCTCAAGGTCCTTAACGATATCATAACATCCATCGATAAGAGACATTACTGTGTAGCTGTATTCATCGACCTGGTCAAAGCTTTCGACTCTGTCAATCACCACATTCTTATTGGCAGACTCGACAGCCTTGGTTTCTCAAATGATTGCCTCGCCTGGTTTACCAACTACTGCTCTGATAGAGCTCAGTGTGTCAAATCGGAGGGCCTGTTGTCCGGACCTCTGGCAGTCTCTATGGGGGTGCCACAGGGTTAAATTCTCGGGCAGACTCTCTTCTCTGTATACATCAATGATGTTGCTCTTGCTGCTGGTGATTCTCTGATCCACCTTTACGCAGACGACACCATTCTGTATACTTCTGGCCCTTCTTTGGACACTGTGTTAACTAACCTCCAGACGAGCTTCAATGCCATACAACTCTCCTTCCGTGGCCTCCAACTGCTCTTGAACGCAAATAAAACTAAATGCATGCTATTCAACCGATCATTGCCCGCACCTGCCCGCCCATCCAGCATCACTACTCTGGACGGCTCTGACTTAGAATATGTGGATAACTACAAATACCTAGGTGTCTGGCTAGACTGTTAACTCTCCTTCCAGACTCACATTAAGCATCTCCAATCAAAAAAGAAGTCTAGAATTGGCTTCCTATTTCGCAACAAAGCATCCTTCACTCATGCTGCCAAACACCCTCGTAAAACTGACCATCCTACCGATTCATGACTTCGGCGATGTCATCTATAAAATTGCCTCCAACACTCTACTCAGAAAACTGGATGTAGTCTATCACAGTGCCATCCGTTTTGTCACCAAAGCCCCATATACTACCCACCACTGTGACCTGTAAGCTCTCGTTGGCTGGCCCTCGCTTCATACTCGTCGCCAAACCCACTGGCTACAGGTTATCTACAAGTCTCTGCTAGGTAAAGCCCCGCCCTATCTCAGCTCGCTGGTCACCATTGCAGCACCCACTCGTAGCACACGCTCCAGCAGGTACATCTCACTGGTCACCCCCAAAGCCAATGCCTACCTTTGGTTGCCTTTCCTTCCAGTTCTCTGCTGCCAATGACTGGAACAAACTGCAAAAATCACTGAAGCTGGAGATTCCCATCTCCCTCACTAGCTTTAAGAACCAGCTGTCAGAACAGCTTACAGATCACTGCACCTGTAAACAGCCCATCTATCTACCTCATCCCCGTACTGTATTTATTTATTTAGCTCCTTTTGCATCTCTACTTGAACATTCCATCTTTTGAACATCTACCATTCCAGTGTTTAATTGCCAATATTGTAATTACTTCGCCACCATGACCTATTTATTGCCTTAACTCCCTCACTGTACATAGACTTTGTTTTATTTTTTCTTCTTCTCCTTTTCTACTGTATTATTGACTGTATGTCTTGTTTATTCCATGTGTAACTCTGTGTTGTTGTATGTGTCGAACTGCTATGCCTTATCTTGGCCAGGTCGCAGTTGCAAATGAGAACTTGTTCTCAACTAGCCTACCTGGTAAAATAAAGGTGAAATAAATATGATAATAATGACCTGGTTAAATAAAGGTGAAATAAATATGATAATAATGACCTGGTTAAATAAAGGTGAAATAAATATGATAATAATGACCTGGTAAAATAAAGGTGAAATAAATATGATAATAATGACCTGGTTAAATAAAGGTGAAATAAATATGATAATAATGACCTGGTTAAATAAAGGTGAAATAAATATGATAATAATGACCTGGTAAAATAAAGGTGAAATAAATATGATAATAATGACCTGGTTAAATAAAGGTGAAATAAATATGATAATAATGACCTGGTAAAATAAAGGTGAAATAAATATGATAATAATGACCTGGTAAAATAAAGGTGAAATAAATATGATAATAATGACCTGGTAAAATAAAGGTGAAATAAATATGATAATAATGACCTGGTTAAATAAAGGTGAAATAAATATGATAATAATGACCTGGTAAAATAAAGGTGAAATAAATATGATAATAATGACCTGGTTAAATAAAGGTGAAATAAAACATGCAGATAGCCCGGTTAGACAGTGTGCGGGAGCACTGGTTGGTCGGCCCAATTGAGGTAGTATGTACATGAATCAAATCAAATCAAATAAAATCTAATTTTATTTGTCACACATACACATGGTTAGCAGATGTTAATGGTCACATGGTTAGCAGATGTTATTGGTCACATACACATGGTTAGCAGATGTTAATGGTCACATGGTTAGCAGATGTTATTGGTCACATACACATGGTTAGCAGATGTTAATGGTCACATACACATGGTTAGCAGATGTTAATGGTCACATGGTTAGCAGATGTTAATGGTCACATGGTTAGCAGATGTTATTGGTCACATACACATGGTTAGCAGATGTTAATGGTCACATGGTTAGCAGATGTTATTGGTCACATACACATGGTTAGCAGATGTTAATGGTCACATACACATGGTTAGCAGATGTTAATGGTCACATGGTTAGCAGATGTTAATGGTCACATGGTTAGCAGATGTTAATGGTCACATGGTTAGCAGATGTTAATGGTCACATGGTTAGCAGATGTTAATGGTCACATGGTTAGCAGATGTTAATGGTCACATGTTTAGCAGATGTTATTGGTCACATGGTTAGCAGATGTTAATGGTCACATGGTTAGCAGATGTTAATGGTCACATGGTTAGCAGATGTTATTGGTCACATACACATGGTTAGCAGATGTTAATGGTCACATACACATGGTTAGCAGATGTTAATGGTCACATGGTTAGCAGATGTTAATGGTCACATGGTTAGCAGATGTTAATGGTCACATGGTTAGCAGATGTTAATGGTCACATGGTTAGCAGATGTTAATGGTCACATGGTTAGCAGATGTTAATGGTCACATGGTTAGCAGATGTTATTGGTCACATGGTTAGCAGATGTTAATGGTCACATGGTTAGCAGATGTTAATGGTCACATGGTTAGCAGATGTTAATGGTCACATGGTTAGCAGATGTTAATGCGAGTGTAGCGAAATGCTTGTGCTTCTAGTTCCGACAATGCAGTAATAACAAGTAATCTAACTAACAATTCCAAAACTACTGTCTTGTACACAGTGTAAGGGGATAAAGAATATTAAAGTGGCTAGTGATACAGTGCCTTGCGAAAGTATTCGGCCCCCTTGAACTTTGCAACCTTTTGCCACATTTCAGGCTTCAAACATAAAGATATAAAACTGTATTTTTTTGTGAAGAATCAACAACAAGTGGGACACAATCATGAAGTGGAACGACATTTATTGGATATTTCAAACTTTTTTAACAAATCAAAAACTGAAAAATTGGGCGTGCAAAATTTTCAATATTATCACTTGCACAGTGCTCCTTGGGATGTTTAAAGCTTGGGAAATCTTTTTGTATCCAAATCCGGCTTTAAACTTCTTCACAACAGTATCTCGGACCTGCCTGGTGTGTTCCTTGTTCTTCATGATGCTCTCTGCGCTTTTAACGGACCTCTGAGACTATCACAGTGCAGGTGCATTTTTTCGGAGACTTGATTACACACAGGTGGATTGCATTTATCCTCATTAGTCATTTAGGTCAACATTGGATAATTCAGAGATCCTCACTGAACTTCTGGAGAGAGTTTGCTGCACTGAAAGTAAAGGGGCTGAATAATTTTGCACGCCCAATTTTTTAGTTTTTGATTTGTTAAAAAAGTTTGAAATATCCAATAAATGTCGTTCCACTTCATGATTGTGTCCCACTTGTTGTTGATTCTTCACAAAAAAATACAGTTTTATATTTTTATGTTTGAAGCCTGAAATGTGCAAAAGGTCGCAAAGTTCAAGGGGGCCGAATACTTTCGCAAGGCACTGTACATGTATTACATAAGGATACAGTCGATGATATAGAGTACAGTATATACGTATGCATATGAGATGAATAATGTAGGGTAAGTAACATTATATAAGGTAGCATTGTTTAAAGTGGCTAGTGATATATTTACATAATTTCCCATCAATTCCCATTATTAAAGTGGCTGGAGTTGAGTCAGTGTCAGTGTGTTGGCAGCAGCCACTCAATGTTAGTGGTGGCTGTTTAACAGTCTGATGGCCTTGAGATAGAAGCTGTTTCTTAGTCTCTCGGTCCCAGCTTTGATGCACCTGTACTGACCTCGCCTTCTGGATGATAGCGGGGTGAACAGGCAGTGGCTCAGGTGGTTGATGTCCTTGATGATCTTTATGGCCTTCCTGTGACATCGGGTGGTATAGGTGTCCTGGAAGGAAGGTAGTTTGCCCCCGGTGATGCGTTGTGCAGACCTCACTACCCTCTGGAGAGCCTCACGGTTGAGGGCGGAGCAGTTGCCGTACCAGGTGGTGATACAGCCCGCCAGGATGCTCTCGATTGTGCATCTGTAGAAGTTTGTGAGTGCTTTTGGTGTCAAGCCGAATTTCTTCAGCCTCCTGAGGTTGAAGAGGCGCTGCTGCGCCTTCTTCACAATGCTGTCTGTGTGAGTGGACCAATTCAGTTTGTCTGCGATGTGTATGCAGAGGAACTTAAAACTTGCTACCCTCTCCACTACTGTTCCATCGATGTGGATAGGGGGGTGTTCCCTCTGCTGTTTCCTGAAGTCCACAATCATCTCCTTAGTTTTGTTGACATTGAGTGTGAGGTTATTTTCCTGACACCACACTCCGAGGGCCCTCACCTCCTCCCTGTAGGCCGTCTCATCGTTGTTGGTAATCAAGCCTACCACTGTTGTGTCGTCCGCAAACTTAATGATTGAGTTGGAGGCGTGCGTGGCCACGCAGTCGTGGGTGAACAGGGAGTACAGGAGAGGGCTCAGAACGCACCCTTGTGGGGCCCCAGTGTTGAGGATCAGCGGGGAGGAGATGTTGTTGCCTACCCTCACCACCTGGGGGCGGCCCGTCAGGAAGTCCAGTACCAAGTTGCACAGGGCGGGGTTGAGACCCAGGGTCTCGAGCTTGATGACGAGCTTGGAGGGTACTATGGTGTTGAATGCCGAGCTGTAGTCGATGAACAGCATTCTCACATAGGTATTCCTCTTGTCCAGATGGGTTAGGGCAGTGTGCAGTGTGGTTGAGATTGCATCGTCTGTGGACCTATTTGGGCGGTAAGCAAATTGGAGTGGGTCTAGGGTGTCAGGTAGGGTGGAGGTGATATGGTCCTTGACTAGTCTCTCAAAGCACTTCATGATGACGGAAGTGAGTGCTACGGGGCGGTAGTCGTTTAGCTCAGTTACCTTAGCTTTCTTGGGAACAGGAACAATGGTGGCCCTCTTGAAGCATGTGGGAACAGCAGACTGGTATAGGGATTGATTGAATATGTCCGTAAACACACCGGCCAGCTGGTCTGCGCATGCTCTGAGGGCGCGGCTGGGGATGCCGTCTGGGCCTGCAGCCTTGCGAGGGTTAACACGTTTAAATGTCTTACTCACCTCGGCTGCAGTGAAGGAGAGACCGCAAGTTTTCGTTGCAGGCCGTGTCAGTGGCACTGTATTGTCCTCAAAGCGGGCAAAAAAGGTATTTAGTCTGCCTGGGAGCAGGACATCCTGGTCCGGGACTGGGCTGGATTTCTTCCTGTAGTCCGTGATTGACTGTAGACCCTGCCACATGCCTCTTGTGTCTGAGCCGTTGAATTGAGATTCTACTTTGTCTCTGTACTGACGCTTAGCTTGTTTGATAGCCTTGCGGAGGGAATAGCTGCACTGTTTGTATTCGGTCATGTTACCAGACACCTTGCCCTGATTAAAAGCAGTGGTTCGCGCTTTCAGTTTCACGCGAATGCTGCCATCAATCCACGGTTTTTGGTTAGGGAATGTTTTAATCGTTGCTATGGGAACGACATCTTCAACATCGAGAGCATGTGTGGTTGAATGTATAAAGTGACTATGCATATATGATAAACAGAGAGTAGCAGCAGTGTAAAGGAGGGGTTGGAGGGGGGGAGGGACACAATGCAAATAGTCCGGGTAGCCATTTGATTACCTGTTCAGGAGTCTTATGGCTTGGTGGTAAAAACTTTTGAGAAGCCTTTTTGTCCTAGACTTGGCACTCCGATACTGGGGTGGCTGGGGTCTTTGACAATTTATAGGGCCTTCCTAAACTGCCTGCCTGGATGGCAGGCAGCTTAGTCCCAGTGATGTACTGGGCCGTACGCACTACCCTCTGAAGTGCCTTGCAGTCAGAGGCCTGAACAATTGCTATACCAGGCAGTGATACAACCACACATGCTCTCGATGTTGCAGCTGTAGAACATTTTGAGAATCTCAGGGTCCATGCCAAAACTTTTTAGTTTCCTGAGGGGGAATAGGCTTTGTCGTTCCCTCTTTCCAACTGTCTTGGTGTGTTTAGACCATTCTAGTTTGCTGTTGATGTGGACACCAAGGAACTTGAAGCTCTCAACCTGCTCAACTACAGCCCCATCGATGAGAATGGGGGCCTGCTCAGTCCTCCTTTTCCTGTAGTCCACAATCATCTCCTTAGTCTTGGTTACGTTGAGCGATAGGTTGATATTCTGGCACCACCCGGACAGGTATCTGACCTCCTCCCTATAGGCTGTTTCGTCGCTGTCGGTGATCAGGAAAACAACTGTGTCATCTGCAAGGTTAATGATGGTGTTGGAGTTGTGCCTGGCCATGCAGTTGTGGCTGAAAAGGGAGTTCAGGAAGGGAACTGAACACGCACTCCTGGGGAGCTCCAGTGTTGAGAATCAGTGTGGCAGATGAGTTGCTACCTACCCTCACCACCTAGTCCCAGGATCCTTAGCTTAGTGATGAGCTTTGAGGGTACTATGGTGTTGAACGCTGAGCTGTAGTCAATGAAAAGCATTCTCACATAAGTGTTATTTTTATCCAGCTGGGAAAGGGCAGTGTGGAGTGCAATAGAGATTGCATCATCTGTGGATTTTTTGGGGCGGTATGCAAATTGGAGTGGGTCTAGGGTATAATGGTGATGTGATAATGGTGATGTGAGCCATTGCCAACCTTTCAAAGCACTTCATGGCTACGGACGTGAGTGCTAAGGGTCTGTAGTCATTTAAGCAGGTTACCTTGGTGTTCTTGGGCACAGGGAATATGTTGGTCTGCTTGAAACATGTTGGTATTACAGACTCAATCAGGGATGTTGAAAATGTTGTTGAAGACAGCTGCCAGTTGGTCAGCACATGCTCAGAGCACACGTCCAGGTAATCCGTCTGGCCCCGCAGTGTATCTATTTAAAGGTCTTACTCACATTGGCTACGGAGAGTGTGATCACATAGTCGTCCGGAACAGCTGATGCTCTCATGCATGCCTCAGTGTTGCTTGCCTCGAAGCGAGCATTGAAGTGATTTAGCTCGTCTGGTAGGCTCGTGTCACTGGGCAGCTCGTGGCTGTGCTTCCCTTTGTAGTCTGTAATAGTTTGCAAGCCCTGCCACATCTGACGAGCATCGGTGTTGTATGATTCAATCTTAGCCCTGTATTGAGTCTTTGCCTGTTTTGATGGTTCGTCGCAGGGCATAGCAGGATTTCTTGTAAGCTTCCGGGTTAGAGTTCCGCACCATGAAATTGGCAGCTCTATCCTTTAGCTCAGTGCAAACTTTGCCTGTAATCCATGGCTTCTGGTTAGGGTATGTACGTACAGTCACTGTAGGGACGACGTCCTCGATGCACTTATTGATAAAGCCAGTGACTGATGTGGTGTACTCCTCAATGCCATCGGAAGAATCTCAGAACATATTCCAGTCTGTGACAGCAAAACAGTCCTGTAGTTTAGCATCTGCTTTATCTGACTTCTTTATAGACCGAGTTACTGGTGCTTCCTGCTTAAATTTTTGCTTGTAATTCACTGTATCACAATTCCAGTGGATCAGAAGTTTACATACACTAAGTTGACTGTGCCTTTAAACAGCTTGGAAAATTCCAGAAAATGATATCATGGCTTGAAGCTTCTGATAGGCTAATTGACATAATTTGAGTCAATTGGAGGTGTACCTGTGTGTGTATTTCAAGGCCTACCATCAAACTCAGTGCCTCTTTGCTTGACATCATGGGAAAATCAAAAGAAATCAGCCAAGACCTCACAAACAAAATTGTAGACCTCCCCAAGTCTGGTTCATCTTTGGGAGCAATTTCCAAACGCATGAAGGGACCACGTTTATCTGTACAAACAACAATACGCAAGTATAAACACCATGGGACCGCGCAGCCGTCATACCGCTCAGGAAGGAGACGCGTTCTGTCTCCTAGAGATGAACATACTTTTGTGCGAGAAGTGCAAATCAACCTCAGAACAACAGCAATGGACCTTGTGAAGATGCTGGAGGAAACAGGTACAAAAGTATCTATATAAACAATAAAACAAGTTTTATATCGACATAACCTGAAATGCCGCTCAGCAAGGAAGAAGCCAATGCTATAAAACTGCCATAAAAAGCCAGACTACGTTTTGCAACTGCACATGGGGACAAAGATCATACTTTTTTGAGAAATGTCCTCTGGTCTGATGAAACAAAAATAGAACTGTTTGGCCATAATGACCATTGTTATGTTTGGAGGAAGAAGGGGGGGGCTTGCAAGCCGAAGAACACCATCCCAACCGCGAGGCACGGGGGTGGCAGCATCATGTTGTGTGGGTGCTTTGCTGCAGGAGGGACTAGTGCACTTCACAAAATACATGGCGACATGAGGAAGGAAAATTATCTGGATATATTGAAGCAAGACATCCATCAGGAAGTTAAAGCTTGGTAACAAATGGGTCTTCCAAATGGACAATGTGGACAATGTGGCATAATTGCTTAAGGACAACAAAGTCAAGGTATTGGAGTGGCTAACATAAAGCCCTGACCTCAATCCCATAGAACATTTGAGGGAAGAACTGAAGAAGCGTGTGTGAGCATGGAGGCCTACAAACCTGACTCAGTTACACCAGCTATGTCAGGAGGAATGGGACAAAATTCACCCAACTTATTGTGGGAAGCATTTGCAAGGCTTCCCGAAACATTTGACCCAAGTTAAACAATTTAAAGCCAATGCTACCAAATACTAATTGAGTACATTTCTGATGCACTGGGAATGTGATGAAATAAATACATCTGAAATAAATCATTCTCTCTCCTATTATTCTGACATTTCACATTCTTAAAGATAAAGTGGTGATCCTAACTGACCTAGGACAGGACATTTTTTAGGATTAAATTTCAGGAATTATGAAAAATTTAGTTTAAATATATTTGGCCAAAGTGTATGCAAACTTCCAACTTCAACTGTACATGTGTGGATCCCTCTGCATCTGTGTTCATTCTCTCTTCCTATCTCAATCCCTCTCTCTCTCTCTTTCTCTCATCTTCTCTCTGTCTCCCTCTGTATCTGTGTTCATTCTCTCTCTTCCTATCTCCATCCCTCTCTCTCTCTCATCTTCTCTCTGTCTCCCTCTGTATTTTGCAAGAAATCTTCAAGTAATATTGAGATGTTAATCTGTGTGAGTGACTCATACCCTTTTAAGATAACAGAAATGAAGCTTTTCTCTCAAAATAACAATAAATTACAGGCTTTCACATCACATCATCTCAGCTCTACCGCTTTGCTAACTGGAAATATGTGAAAAGGGGGAGGAAGAGATTGAAATGATTACCCTCAGATTTTCTACCATATTTCAAATTACCTCAGATTTGCTACCATCTTTCAAAATACCTACAATTTGCTACCATATTTACTGCAATTTCACTTCCAATGAACGCTACGCCATCGAGAGCCCATCACACACACATGTACACGCACACCCAGAAACACACATCCGCGCACACACACACACACACACAAACATACACACTCTTTCCGCCCATCGCGAAACGCTAATGATGTCTGTCGCCTGCCATGGTATTATTTATAAAGAGTACATTGTAATCTGGATAACATCACCTCTCCTGACACTACACCACCCTGCAGCATCTCTGTGTATTTATATTATCTCACACCAAACAAATTGAACACCGCACGGATTAAACAAAATAGCCAACAAAATAGCCAATAGCTGTTCTTGGCTTTCCTTACCGATGGTTTTCATTTCCTTTCTCTCCCACGGAGTCTTTCATGCTATCTGGAAAGGCTAATGTATCTGGAAGAAAAAAAATAATGAATGCTGCAGATACTGAGGATTCAATATGTTGTGGAGACTGGCTTAGTTATGATTCAATATGTAGACTAGCCATGATTAGTTAGTGGTTTAGTATGTAATGATGACATTACAGGGCCCGGCTCAGGATTAGACATGATGAGTTAGGGGTTTAGTAGGTATTGATGACATTACAGGCTCCGGCTCAGGATTAGACATGATGAGTTAAGGGTTTAGTAGGTATTGGTGACATTAAAGGGCTCGGCTCAGGATTAGACATGATGAGTTAGGGGTTTAGTAGGTATTGGTGACATTAAAGGGCTCGGCTCAGGATTAGACATGATGAGTTAGGGGTTTAGTATGTATTGATGACATTACAGGGCCCGGCTCAGGATTAGACATGATGAGTTAGGGGTTTAGTAGGTATTGGTGACATTAAAGGGCTCAGCTCAGGATTAGACACAAGAGACCGATTATGGAATTAAGTCTTAAGAAAGGTTAGTACGCTTACACCACGTCACAACGTTAAACGTCTCACAATATGACAATCAATCTCCTTATGGAGAGAGAGAGAGAGAGATCTCCTTATGGAGAGAGAAAGAGAGATCTCCTTATGGAGAGAGAGAGATCTTATGGAGAGAGAGATCTCCTTATGGAGAGAGAGAGATCTCCTTATGGAGAGAGAGAGAGAGAGAGATCTCCTTATGGAGAGAGAGATCTCTCCTTATGGATGAGAGAGAGAGAGAGATCTCTCCTTATGGAGAGAGAGAGATCTCTCCTTATGGAGAGAGAGAGATCTCTCCTTATGGAGATTGTACAAGAGGAAGAGAATTCCACCACCACCAATCGATTACAAACAGAGAGTCAGGAAACATAAGACGGACTCCTAATCCTTCACACACACACACACACACACACACACACACTGATTGGCCAGCTCCCCAAACAGATGTCACAAGCCGTTGTTCCAAGCCAACGTTAGTTACACTAATCCCAAAAGCCCCAGCCGATAAGAGAGAGAGAAAGTTTCCTCTTTGTTCTGAAGGGTTCACATTTCTAATCCTAGACAAATCCATTTGTATTCAGGCCTGGTGGAGCCAGCCAGCATGGTGCTCTGCCTGGTCTCTTTTCTCTCTGTCCTCTCTCTCCAGGAGTCTTCAGAGCCAGCAAAAAGCTACAGTATATAGAAGCAGTGAAAAGTTAGAGGATAGTTGGATAGAGGCAGAGGATAACTGGATAGAGGCAGAGGATAACTGGATAGAGGCAGAGGATAACTGGATAGAGGCGGAGGATAGCTGGATAGAGGCGGAGGATAGCTGGATAGAGGCGGAGGATAGCTGGATAGAGGCGGAGGATAGCTGGATAGAGGCGGAGGATAGCTGGATAGAGGCGGAGGATAGCTGGATAGAGGCGGAGGATAGCTGGATAGAGGCGGAGGACAGCTGGATAGAGGCAGAGGATAGCTGGATAGAGGGGGGGAGGATAGCTGGATAGAGGCGGAGGACAGCTGGATAGAGGCGGAGGACAGCTGGATAGAGGCAGAGGATAGCTGGATAGAGGCAGAGGATAGCTGGATAGAGGGGGGAGGATAGCTGAATAGAGGCAGAGGATAGTTGGATAGAGACTGTATTGGAGGCTGTATTGTATAAGTGAATGTGAATGGAGGCCTCCTACAGGGAGGAACTGAATTGGAGGCCTCCTACATGGAGGAACTGAATGGAGGCCTCCTACAGGGAGGAACTGAATGGAGGCCTCCTACAGGGAGGAACTGAATGGAGGCCTCCTACAGGGAGGAACTGAATGGAGGCCTCCTACAGGGAACTAAACGGGGAGTCTCTCTGGGTCACTGCGGGTTGACTCTACTGTCTGCTGGGTTGAAGCAGAGTGGATGAACCAAGCCTAATTGAACCAGTGTTACATGATCACTGTAACAGAGGGTAACCAACCGTAACTTAAGTGACTACGCCTTGTTCACTTAACATGGCTAACAATGTTTAAAATGATTGAACATATTTGAGCTGCAGTACTGTATATACAGTGGGGCAAAAAAAGTATTTAGTCAGCCACCAATTGTGCAAGTTCTCCCACTTAAAAAGATTAGAGAGGCCTGTAATTTTCATCATAGGTACACTTCAACTATGACAGACAAAAAAATCCAGAAAATCACATTGTAGGATTTTTAATGAATTTATTTGCAAATTATGGTGGAAAATAAGTATTTGGTCAATAACAACATTTTATCTCAATATTTATTTTATTTAAATTTCTAAATCAGATATAACTTTTGCCGAGTATGAGATTATCATCCCCCTGAGGTACTCCTTAAAATCATCTGAAATTATATCGGGGTTCGGCTTTTCTCTGTCCTCTATGTCTACATTTGTAAAGGTCTGTATGTTTTGTCAATACATTTTGGGTACAGAAGATGTACTGGGTTAATTCTATGGCTAAGTTAATGTTCTATTGGTGTAATTATAGGTGATATTGTAGAATAATCAAATCAAAATCAAATTATTTATATAGCCCTTCGTACATCAGCTGATATCTCAAAGTGCTGTACAGAAACCCAGCCTAAAACCACAAACAGCAAGCAATGCAGGTGTAGAAGCACGGTGGCTAGGAAAAACTCCCTAGAAAGGCCAAAACCTAGGAAGAAACCTAGAGAGGAACCAGGCTATGTGGGGTGGCCAGTCCTCTTCTGGCTGGGCCGGGTGGAGATTATAACAGAACATTGCCAAGATGTTAAAATGTTCATAAATGACCAGCATGGTCCAATAATAATAAGGCAGAACAGTTGAAACTGGAGCAGCAGCACGGCCAGGTGGACTGGGGACAGCAAGGAGTCATCATGTCAGGTAGTCCTGAGGCATGGTCCTAGGGCTCAGGTCCTCCGAGAGAGAGAAGGAAAGAGAGAAAGAGAGAATTAGAGAGAGCACACTTAAATTCACACAGGACACCGAATAGGACAGGAGAAGTACTTCAGATATAACAAACTGACCCTAGCCCCCCTACACACAAACTACTGCAGCAGAAATACTGGAGGCTGAGACAGGAGGAGTCAGGAGACACTGTGGCCCCATCCGATGATACCCCCGGACAGGGCCAAACAGGGAGGATATAACCCCACCCACTTTGCCAAAGCACAGCCCACACACCACTAGAAGGATATCTTCAAACACCAACTGACCATCCTGAGACAAGGCCGAGTATAGCCCACAAAGATCTCCGCCACGGCACAACCCAAGGGGGGGGGGCGCCAACCCAGACAGGAAGACCACATCAGTGACTCAACCCAACTCAAGTGACGCACCCCTCCTAGGGACAGTATGAAAGAGCCCTAGTAAGTCATTGACTCAGCCCCGGTAATAAGGTTAGAGGCAGAGAATCCCAGTGGAAAGAGGGGAACCGGTCAGGCAGAGACAGCTAGGGCGGTTCGTTGCTCTAGAGCCTTTCCGTTCACCTTCCCACTCCTGGGCCAGACTACACTCAATCATATGACCCACTGAAGAGATGATCCGATATAATCATGAATGTTTCAATACAGTAAATTGTTGAGTGCATTTTTTAATTATATTTTGTAGGTGGGGATAATAATCTCCAGGTGTCCTGTAAATAACTAGCTTGTTTGTTTGACTATTAACCTAGGAATGGCCTGGGGGAGCGGAGGGGAGGGGGGGGGGGATAACTTGCTTGTTTGTAGGGAGGAAGTTGTTCAGACTCTTTGTAGGCTCCCTAAATGTGACTTTTTAATTACTTATCAAATGTATGATATAGGTGACCTGCTAAAATAATAGTTCCTGTCTTGATTTGATCTAACGTAGCTTGAATTCACCAACTACTTCTCAGACAGAGTTCAGTGTGTCAAATCGGAGGGCCTGTTGTCCACACCTCTAGAAGTCTCTATGGGGGTGCCACAGGGTTCATCCTCGGGCAGACTTTTCTCTGTATACATCAGTGATGTCGCTCTTGCTGCTGGTGATTCTCCGATTCACCTCTACGCAGACGACACCATTCTGTATACTTCTGGCCCTTCTTTGGACACTGTGTTAACTGACCTCCAGACGAGCTTCAATGCCATACAACTCTCCTTCCATGGCCGACAACTGCTCTTAAATACAAGTAAAACTAAATTCCTGCTCTTCAACTGATCGCTTCCCACACAGAATCACTACTCTGGACGGTTTTGACTTAGAATATGTGGACAACTACAAATACCTAGGTTTCTGGTTAGACTGTAAACTCTCCTTCCAGACTCACATTAAGCATCTCCAATCAAAATTAAATCTAGAATCCGCTTCCTATTTTGCAACAAATCATCCTTCACTCATGCTGCCAAACATACCCTCGTAAAACTGACCATCCTACAGATCCTTGACTTCGGCGATGTCATTTACAAAATAGCCTCCAACACTCTACTCACCAAATGGGATGCAGTCTATCACAGTGCCATCTGTTTTGTCACAAAAGCCCAATGTTCTACCCACCACTGTGACCTGTATGCTCTCGTTTGCTGGCCCTCACTACATATTCGTCGCCAAACCCACTGGCTGCAGGTCATCTATAAGTCTTTGCTAGGTAAAGCCCTGCCTTATCTCAGCTCACTGGTCACCATTGCAACACCCACCCGTAGCACGCGCTGTAGCAGGTATATTTCACTAGTCACCCCCAAAGCCAATTCCTACTTTGGCCGCCTTTCCTTCCAGTTCTCTGCTGCCAATGACTGGAACAATCTGCAAAAATCACTGAAGCTGAAGACTCACATCTCCCTCACTAACTTTAAGCACCAGCTGTCAGAGCAGCTCACAGATCACTGTACCTGTACATAGCCCATCCAACTGCCTCATCCCCATACTGTTATTCATTTTGCTCCTTTCCACCCCAGTATCTCTACTTGCACACTAATCTTCTGCACATCTATCACTCCAGTGTTAAATTGCTATATTGTCATTATTTCACCACTATGGCCTATTTATTGACGTACCTCCCTTATCCTACCTCATTTGTACACACTGTACATAGACTTTTTCTACTGTATTATTGACTGTATGTTTGTTTATTCCATGTGTAACTCTGTTGTTTGTGTCGCACTGCTTTAGAAAACATAGAATGCCCACCCTAATCACACCCTGACCAAACCAAATAGAGAAATAAAAAGGCTCTCTAAGGTCAGGGTGTGCCAGTTACTTCGTAGAGAAGAACAGTTAAATTGGGAACAATAAAGTCTAGAATGTAATGGGGGGGGGGGGGGGGGGGCTTGCGATCATTTGGTCTTGGGCATCACCGTATGTATCCTTGTATGGGTATCTGCTTCCTCTTCTCCTCAGGGCTTTGGGCTCTCTTTAAATGTATGTTTAAAAGGAACAAAATGAAGTGGTTCAGGTACAACTCTGTCTCTGTGCGAGTAGCCTCTGACATCAAAGTAGATCCCAGTTATTTTTGCTACATGGTTACACGTTTTCTGTTTGAAAAATAGAGAAGACTCTGCATCAATCCAAAATGTGCATCCTATTCCCTCTTTTATAGTGCACTATTCTTGACCAGAGACCTATGGGATTCTCCAGTAGTGCACCATATAGGGGTGCTGTTTGACACGTAGACACTCCTCCTCTCCCAGGAGGTTGTCTGCTAAACACCTCGACCGAAATTACATTTTCAAACTGCCCTTTTTTTTTCTTTTTTCTCTTCTATTCAACAGACCGTCAGTATCAATGGAAAAAGGCATAAAAATGACAGGAAATTGATTTAGCATTCTTTAAAAAAGAGAAAGGGAGGCATGTAGTGTACTCTATTGTTAAATAAAACTAGAGTACTGACACTGATGCCAATTTGATTGAGCCTTTGTTACTCTGCATGCTTCTCCAGTCAGAGTAAAGTCTCAATGTACATACCAAATGGCACCATATTCCCTGTATAGTGCACTACTTTAGACCAGGGCCCTATTCCCTATATAGTGCACTACTTTAGACCAGGGCCCTATTCCCTATATAGTGCACTACTTTAGACCAGGGCCCTATTCCCTATATAGTGCACTACTTTAGACCAGAACCCTATTCCCTATATAGTGCACTACTTTATACCAGAGCCCTATTCCCTATATAGTGCACTACTTTTGAACCTGAGCCCTATTCCCTATATAGTGCACTACTTTTGAACCTGAGCCCTATTCCTTATATAGTGCACTACTTTAGACCAGGGCCCTATGCGGGGTAATAGGGTGTCATTTGGGACACGGACAATGGCTTAGATATGCAGATTGGACCTATTATGATGCGTCATCTTATTATGACGTCCGTCAGAGGGAAAGGCAGAGACCAACCCGACTCAGCAGAGGTTTGTTCATCAGATATGAACAAAGGATACACAAATAAGAGCCTCCTGCTGCCCCTCCTGACATCATCTTTACATTCACTACCCCTCCTAACAACATCTCTACACTCACAGCCCCTCCTGACAACATCTCTACACTCACTACCCCTCCTAACAACATCTCTACACTCACTGCCCCTCCTGACAACATCTCTACACTCACTACCCCTCCTAACAACATCTCTAAACTCACTGCCCCTCCTGACAACATCTCTACACTCACTGCCCCTCCTGACAACATCTCTAAACTCACTGCCCCTCCTGACAACATCTCTAAACTCACTGCCCCTCCTGACAACATCTCTAAACTCACTACCCCTCCTAACAACATCTCTACACTCACTGCCCCTCCTGACAACATCTCTAAACTCACTGCCCCTCCTGACAACATCTCTAAACTCACTGCCCCTCCTGACAACATCTCTACACTCACTGCCCCTCCTGACAACATCTCTACACTCACTGCCCCTCCTGACAACATCTCTAAACTCACTACCCCTCCTAACAACATCTCTACACTCACTGCCCCTCCTGACAACATCTCTACACTCACTGCCCCTCCTGACAACATCTCTACACTCACTGCCCCTCCTGACAACATCTCTACACTCACTGCCCCTCCTGACAACATCTCTAAACTCACTACCCCTCCTAACAACATCTCTACACTCACTGCCCCTCCTGACAACATCTCTAAACTCACTGCCCCTCCTGACAACATCTCTACACTCACTGCCCCTCCTGACAACATCTCTACACTCACAGCCCCTCCTAACAACATCTCTACACTCACTACCCCTCCTGACAACATCTCTACACTCACTGCCCCTCCTGACAACATCTCTACACTCACTGCCCCTCCTGACAACATCTCTACACTCACTGCCCCTCCTGACAACATCTCTACACTCACTGCCCCTCCTAACAACATCTCTACACTCACTGCCCCTCCTAACAACATCTCTACACTCACTACCCCTCCTAACAACATCTCTACACTCACTGCCCCTCCTGACAACATCTCTACACTCACTGCCCCTCCTAACAACATCTCTACACTCACTGCCCCTCCTGACAACATCTCTACACTCACTGCCCCTCCTAACAACATCTCTACACTCACTGCCCCTCCTGACAACATCTCTACACTCACTGCCCCTCCTAACAACATCTCTAAACTCACTACCCCTCCTAACAACATCTCTACACTCACTGCCCCTCCTAACAACATCTCTAAACTCACTACCCCTCCTAACAACATCTCTACACTCACTGCCCCTCCTAACAACATCTCTACACTCACTGCCCCTCCTAACAACATCTCTACACTCACTGCCCCTCCTAACAACATCTCTACACTCACTGCCCCTCCTAACAACATCTCTACACTCACTACCCCTCCTGACAACATCTCTACACTCACTGCCCCTCCTAACAACATCTCTACACTCACTGCCCCTCCTAACAACATCTCTACACTCACTACCCCTCCTAACAACATCTCTACACTCACTGCCCCTCCTGACAACATCTCTAAACTCACTACCCCTTCTAACAACATCTCTACACTCACTGCCCCTCCTGACAACATCTCTACACTCACTACCCCTCCTGACAACATCTCTACACTCACTACCCCTCCTGACAACATCTCTACACTCACTGCCCCTCCTGACAACATCTCTAAACTCACTACCCCTCCTAACAACATCTCTACACTCACTACCCCTCCTAACAACATCTCTACACTCACTACCCCTCCTAACAACATCTCTACACTCACTACCCCTCCTGACAACATCTCTACACTCACTGCCCCTCCTGACAACATCTCTAAACTCACTACCCCTCCTAACAACATCTCTACACTCACTACCCCTCCTGACAACATCTCTACACTCACTACCCCTCCTGACAACATCTCTACACTCACTGCCCCTCCTAACAACATCTCTACACTCACTGCCCCTCCTAACAACATCTCTACACTCACTACCCCTCCTGACAACATCTCTACACTCACTGCCCCTCCTGACAACATCTCTACACTCACTGCCCCTCCTAACAACATCTCTACACTCACTGCCCCTCCTAACAACATCTCTACACTCACTGCCCCTCCTAACAACATCTCTACACTCACTGCCCCTCCTAACAACATCTCTACACTCACTGCCCCTCCTAACAACATCTCTACACTCACTGCCCCTCCTGACAACATCTCTACACTCACTGCCCCTCCTAACAACATCTCTACACTCACTGCCCCTCCTAACAACATCTCTACACTCACTGCCCCTCCTAACAACATCTCTACACTCACTGCCCCTCCTGACAACATCTCTACACTCACTGCCCCTCCTGACAACATCTCTAAACTCACTACCCCTCCTAACAACATCTCTACACTCACTGCCCCTCCTGACAACATCTCTACACTCACTGCCCCTCCTAACAACATCTCTACACTCACTGCCCCTCCTAACAACATCTCTACACTCACTGCCCCTCCTAACAACATCTCTACACTCACTGCCCCTCCTGACAACATCTCTACACTCACTGCCCCTCCTAACAACATCTCTACACTCACTGCCCCTCCTGACAACATCTCTACACTCACTACCCCTCCTGACAACATCTCTACACTCACTACCCCTCCTGACAACATCTCTACACTCACTGCCCCTCCTGACAACATCTCTACACTCACTGCCCCTCCTGACAACATCTCTAAACTCACTACCCCTCCTAACAACATCTCTACACTCACTGCCCCTCCTGACAACATCTCTAAACTCACTGCCCCTCCTGACAACATCTCTACACTCACTGCCCCTCCTGACAACATCTCTACACTCACAGCCCCTCCTAACAACATCTCTACACTCACTACCCCTCCTGACAACATCTCTACACTCACTGCCCCTCCTGACAACATCTCTACACTCACTGCCCCTCCTGACAACATCTCTACACTCACTGCCCCTCCTGACAACATCTCTACACTCACTGCCCCTCCTAACAACATCTCTACACTCACTGCCCCTCCTAACAACATCTCTACACTCACTACCCCTCCTAACAACATCTCTACACTCACTGCCCCTCCTGACAACATCTCTACACTCACTGCCCCTCCTAACAACATCTCTACACTCACTGCCCCTCCTGACAACATCTCTACACTCACTGCCCCTCCTAACAACATCTCTACACTCACTGCCCCTCCTGACAACATCTCTACACTCACTGCCCCTCCTAACAACATCTCTAAACTCACTACCCCTCCTAACAACATCTCTACACTCACTGCCCCTCCTAACAACATCTCTAAACTCACTACCCCTCCTAACAACATCTCTACACTCACTGCCCCTCCTAACAACATCTCTACACTCACTGCCCCTCCTAACAACATCTCTACACTCACTGCCCCTCCTAACAACATCTCTACACTCACTGCCCCTCCTAACAACATCTCTACACTCACTACCCCTCCTGACAACATCTCTACACTCACTGCCCCTCCTAACAACATCTCTACACTCACTGCCCCTCCTAACAACATCTCTACACTCACTACCCCTCCTAACAACATCTCTACACTCACTGCCCCTCCTGACAACATCTCTAAACTCACTACCCCTTCTAACAACATCTCTACACTCACTGCCCCTCCTGACAACATCTCTACACTCACTACCCCTCCTGACAACATCTCTACACTCACTACCCCTCCTGACAACATCTCTACACTCACTGCCCCTCCTGACAACATCTCTAAACTCACTACCCCTCCTAACAACATCTCTACACTCACTACCCCTCCTAACAACATCTCTACACTCACTACCCCTCCTAACAACATCTCTACACTCACTACCCCTCCTGACAACATCTCTACACTCACTGCCCCTCCTGACAACATCTCTAAACTCACTACCCCTCCTAACAACATCTCTACACTCACTACCCCTCCTGACAACATCTCTACACTCACTACCCCTCCTGACAACATCTCTACACTCACTGCCCCTCCTAACAACATCTCTACACTCACTGCCCCTCCTAACAACATCTCTACACTCACTACCCCTCCTGACAACATCTCTACACTCACTGCCCCTCCTGACAACATCTCTACACTCACTGCCCCTCCTAACAACATCTCTACACTCACTGCCCCTCCTAACAACATCTCTACACTCACTGCCCCTCCTAACAACATCTCTACACTCACTGCCCCTCCTAACAACATCTCTACACTCACTGCCCCTCCTAACAACATCTCTACACTCACTGCCCCTCCTGACAACATCTCTACACTCACTGCCCCTCCTAACAACATCTCTACACTCACTGCCCCTCCTAACAACATCTCTACACTCACTGCCCCTCCTAACAACATCTCTACACTCACTGCCCCTCCTGACAACATCTCTACACTCACTGCCCCTCCTAACAACATCTCTACACTCACTGCCCCTCCTGACAACATCTCTACACTCACTACCCCTCCTGACAACATCTCTACACTCACTACCCCTCCTGACAACATCTCTACACTCACTGCCCCTCCTGACAACATCTCTAAACTCACTACCCCTCCTAACAACATCTCTACACTCACTGCACCTCCTAACAACATCTCTACACTCACTGCCCCTCCTAACAACATCTCTACACTCACTGCCCCTCCTAACAACATCTCTACACTCACTGCCCCTCCTAACAACATCTCTACACTCACTGCCCCTCCTGACAACATCTCTACACTCACTGCCCCTCCTAACAACATATCTACACTCACTGCCCCTCCTAACAACATCTCTACACTCACTGCCCCTCCTAACAACATCTCTACACTCACTGCCCCTCCTAACAACATCTCTACACTCACTGCCCCTCCTAACAACATCTCTACACTCACTGCCCCTCCTGACAACATCTCTACACTCACTGCCCCTCCTAACAACATCTCTACACTCACTGCCCCTCCTGACAACATCTCTACACTCACTGCCCCTCCTGACAACATCTCTACACTCACTACCCCTCCTAACAACATCTCTACACTCACTACCCCTCCTGACAACATCTCTACACTCACTGCCCCTCCTGACAACATCTCTACACTCACTGCCCCTCCTGACAACATCTCTACACTCACTACCCCTCCTAACAACATCTCTACACTCACTGCCCCTCCTAACAACATCTCTACACTCACTACCCCTCCTAACAACATCTTTACATTCACTACCCCTCCTAACAACATCTCTACACTCACTGCCCCTCCTGACAACATCTCTACACTCACTGCCCCTCCTAACAACATCTCTACATTCACTGCCCCTCCTAACAACATCTCTACACTCACTACCCCTCCTAACAACATCTCTACACTCACTGCCCCTCCTGACAACATCTCTACACTCACTGCCCCTCCTGACAACATCTCTACACTCACTACCCCTCCTAACAACATCTCTACACTCACTACCCCTCCTGACAACATCTCTACACTCAATGCCCCTCCTGACAACATCTCTACACTCACTGCCCCTCCTGACAACATCTCTACACTCACTACCCCTCCTAACAACATCTCTACACTCACTGCCCCTCCTAACAACATCTCTACACTCACTGCCCCTCCTAACAACATCTCTACATTCACTGCCCCTCCTAACAACATCTCTACACTCACTACCCCTCCTAACAACATCTCTACACTCACTGCCCCTCCTAACAACATCTCTACACTCACTACCCCTCCTAACAACATCTTTACATTCACTACCCCTCCTAACAACATCTTTACATTCACTACCCCTCCTAACAACATCTTTACATTCACTACCCCTCCTAACAACATCTTTACATTCACTGCCCCTCCTAACAACATCTCTACACTCACTGCCCCTCCTGACAACATCTTTACATTCACTACCCCTCCTAACAACATCTCTACACTCACTGCCCCTCCTGACAACATCTCTACACTCACTGCCCCTCCTAACAACATCTCTACACTCACTGCCCCTCCTAACAACATCTCTAAACTCACTGCCCCTCCTAACAACATCTCTACACTCACTGCCCCTCCTGACAACATCTCTACACTCACTGCCCCTCCTAACAACATCTCTACACTCACTACCCCTCCTAACAACATCTCTACACTCACTGCCCCTCCTGACAACATCTCTACACTCACAGGCCCTCCTGACAACATCTCTACACTCACTGCCCCTCCTGACAACATCTTTACATTCACTACCCCTCCTAACAACATCTCTACACTCACTACCCCTCCTAACAACATCTCTACACTCACTGCCCCTCCTGACAACATCTCTACACTCACTACCCCTCCTAACAACATCTCTACACTCACAGCCCTTCCTGACAACATCTCTACACTCACTGCCCCTCCTGACAACATCTCTACACTCACTGCCCCTCCTGACAACATCTCTACACTCACAGCCCCTCCTGACAACATCTCTACACTCACTGCCCCTCCTGACAACATCTCTACACTCACTACCCCTCCTGACATCATCTTTACATTCACTACCCCTCCTAACAACATCTCTACACTCACTGCCCCTCCTGACAACATCTCTACACTCACTGCCCCTCCTGACAACATCTCTACACTCACTGCCCCTCCTGACAACATCTCTACACTCACTGCCCCTCCTGACAACATCTCTACACTCACTGCCCCTCCTGACAACATCTCTACACACACTGCCCCTCCTGACAACATCTCTACACTCACTACCCCTCCTGACAACATCTTTACATTCACTGCCCCTCCTGACAACATCTCTAAACTCACTGCCCCTCCTGACAACATCTTTACATTCACTACCCCTCCTGACAACATCTCTACACTCACAGCCCCTCCTGACAACATCTCTACACTCACTGCCCCTCCTGACAACATCTCTACACTCACTGCCCCTCCTGACAACATATCTACACTCACAGCCCCTCCTGACAACATCTCTACACTCACAGCCCCTCCTGACAACATCTCTAAACTCACTGCCCCTCCTGACAACATCTCTAAACTCACAGCCCCTCCTGACAACATCTCTACACTCACAGCCCCTCCTGACAACATCTCTACACTCACTGCCCCTCCTGACAACATCTCTACACTCACTGCCCCTCCTGACAACATCTCTACACTCACTGCCCCTCCTGACAACATCTCTACACTCACTGCCCCTCCTGACAACATCTCTACACTCACTACCCCTCCTAACAACATCTCTACACTCACTACCCCTCCTAACAACATCTCTACACTCACTGCCCCTCCTGACAACATCTCTACACTCACTACCCCTCCTAACAACATTTCTACACTCACTGCCCCTCCTGACAACATCTCTAAACTCACTACCCCTCCTGACAACATCTCTAAACTCACTGCCCCTCCTGACAACATCTCTAAACTCACTGCCCCTTCTGACAACATCTCTACACTCACTGCCCCTCCTGACAACATCTCTACACTCACTGCCCCTCCTGACAACATCTCTACACTCACTGCCCCTCCTGACAACATCTCTACACTCACTGCCCCTCCTGACAACATCTCTAAACTCACTGCCCCTTCTGACAACATCTCTACACTCACAGCCCCTCCTGACAACATCTCTACACTCACAGCCCCTCGTGACAACATCTCTACACTCACTGCCCCTCCTGACAACATCTCTAAACTCACTGCCCCTCCTGACAACATCTCTACACTCACAGCCCCTCCTGACAACGTCTCTACACTCACAGCCTCTCCTGACAACATCTCTAAACTCACTGCCCCTCCTGACAACATCTCTAAACTCACTACCCCTCCTGACAACATCTCTACACTCACTGCCCCTCCAGACAACATCTCTAAACTCACTGCCCCTCCTGACAACATCTCTACACTCACTGCCCCTCCTAACAACATCTCTACACTCACTGCCCCTCCTAACAACATCTCTAAACTCAATGCCCCTCCTAACAACATCTCTACACTCACTGCCCCTCCTGACAACATCTCTACACTCACTGCCCCTCCTGACAACATCTCTACACTCACTGCCCCTCCTGACAACATCTCTACACTCACTGCCCCTCCTGAAAAAAATCTCCACAGGGAATTTTGATAAGGTATTTTGAAATGAAACAGCTTTTCCTTTTCCGATTGATGTGGGAAGGCATGTGTAACTTTGCTTTACTCAAGCAACAGCCTACAACTTACAGTGCAACGTGTGATGACCGAACACTATCACAGCATTATTAACACATCTTCACAAGCAACGCACCTCCTCTTCATCATGCCATGTAATAATCTAATGAGATAACTTTTTCTTACTGTTCTTAATGTTATGATTGGTAAAATTTGGGAAGGCATTACATGTTACTGTGATTCTTCATTAGCGCAATGAGTCTCCACTTAGCTATTGTTCTTTCCCTTACCATCCTACAGTATTGTAGCCTTAGGAAGATATTCATGACTCGGGATAACAACATCTGCTAAATGACTCAAATGGAAATATTGGAAGATAGGATCCGATGTCAGTATTAGTGTGATCCAGATCTGCTGTTAAACAGGAAGATAGGATCCGGTGTCAGTATTAGTGTGATCCAGATCTGCTGTTAAACAGGAAGATAGGATCCGGTGTCAGTATTAGTGTGATCCAGATCTGCTGTTAAACAGGAAGAATAGGATCCGGTGTCAGTATTAGTGTGATCCAGATCTGCTGTTAAACAGGAAGAATAGGATCCGGTGTCAGTATTAGTGTGATCCAGATCTGCTGTTAAACAGGAAGATAGTATCCGTATCAGTATTAGTGTGATCCAGATCTGCTGTTAAACAGGAAGATAGGATCCGGTGTCAGTATTAGTGTGATTGAGATCTGCTGTTAAACAGGAAGAATAGGATCCGGTGTCAGTATTAGTGTGATCCAGATCTGCTGTTAAACAGGAAGAATAGGATCCGGTGTCAGTATTAGTGTGATCCAGATCTGCTGTTAAACAGGAAGAATAGGATCCGGTGTCAGTATTAGTGTGATCCAGATCTGCTGTTAAACAGGAAGAATAGGATCCGGTGTCAGTATTAGTGTGATCCAGATCTGCTGTTAAACAGGAAGATAGGATCCGGTGTCAGTATTAGTGTGATCCAGATCTGCTGTTAAACAGGAAGATAGGATCCGGTGTCAGTATTAGTGTGATCCAGATCTGCTGTTAAACAGGAAGAATAGGATCCGGTGTCAGTATTAGTGTGATCCAGATCTGCTGTTAAACAGGAAGAATAGGATCCGGTGTCAGTATTAGTGTGATCCAGATCTGCTGTTAAACAGGAAGAATAGGATCCGGTATCAGTATTAGTGTGATCCAGATCTGCTGTTAAACAGGAAGAATAGGATCCGGTGTCAGTATTAGTGTGATCCAGATCTGCTGTTAAACAGGAAGAATAGGATCCGGTGTCAGTATTAGTGTGATCCAGATCTGCTGTTAAACAGGAAGAATAGGATCCGGTGTCAGTATTAGTGTGATCCAGATCTGCTGTTGAACAGGAAGAATAGAATCCGGTGTCAGTATTAGTGTGATCCAGATCTGCTGTTAAACAGGAAGATAGGATCCGGTGTCAGTATTAGTGTGATCCAGATCTGCTGTTAAACAGGAAGAATAGGATCCAGTGTCAGTATTAGTGTGATCCAGATCTGCTGTTAAACAGGAAGAATAGGATCCGGTGTCAGTATTAGTGTGATCCAGATCTGCTGTTAAACAGGAAGACAGGCTTGTGTGTGTGTTTTACATGTGTTTTATTTAACCTTTATCTAACTTAGCAAGTCAGTTAAAATAATAAATTCTTACTTACAATGACGGCCTACTAAAAAGGCAAAAGGCCTCCTGCTGGAACGGGACTGGGAGTAAAATAAAATCTAAATACATTTTTAAATATAGGACAAAACACACAACACAACACTACATAAAGAGAGACAGACCTAAGATAGCAAGGCAGCAACACATAACAACACAGCGTGGAAACATGGTACAAACACAGTAGCTAAAAAACTAGGATGGTGGGATTTAGTCTCCAGTATTATAATTGTGTGAATACGTAATCAATGCTACGAACATGCTATACATCAAATGCCAAATAAATATTTTACATAATGAAAGTGATGTTTCTGACTCTTTCTCAACTGACTAGAAAATCTGTTCTCAACTCGCCTCTTCTTCTTCTTCGTTGCTCTGATCAGAAATAACTGACCAGTTACAAGCCAGCATATCGATGATGTCACGTTCGTACCAGTGCAGATGGAGGAGAAGAGACTAATTTTAAAACCAATAAAGATAGCTTCAGTCTCGCAGCCCAAGGCGATGCACCTCATTCAACAACCTCAGTCTTTCTCTGAGGCCTAGGGGAGGGCGGCTTCGACAGCTTTAAAAATAGAGAGAGTGTCATCGCCTCTCCGGGACGGCAGTAGCTACCGCAACATCGTCCTCACATGTCAAAACTGAGAGCGTCTCATTTTCAATCTGGTCCCCCCTTTGTCCACCCCCCTTAACCTCTATCTCTGACCATCCCTTTGGTCACCCCCCTTAACCTCTATCCCTGACCATCTCTTTGGTCACCCCCCTCAACCTCTATCCCTGACCATCTCTTCGGTCACCCCCCTCAACCCTCAACCTCTATCCCTGACAATCTCTTCGGTCACCCCCCTCAACCCTCAACCTCTATCCCTGACCATCTCTTTGGTCACTCCCCTCAACCTCTATCCCTGACCATCTCTTCGGTCACCCCCCTCAACCCTCAACCTCTATCCCTGACCATCTCTTCGGTCACCCCCTCAACCCTCAACCTCTATCCCTGACCATCTCTTTGGTCACTCCCCTCAACCTCTATCCCTGACCATCTCTTTGGTCACCCCCCTTAACCTCTATCCCTGACCATCTCTTTGGTCACCCCCCTCAACCTCTATCCCTGACCATCTCTTTGGTCACCCCCCTCAACCTCTATCCCTGACCATCTCTTCGGTCACCCCCCTCAACCCTCAACCTCTATCCCTGACCATCTCTTTGGTCACCCCCCTCAACCTCTATCCCTGACCATCTCTTTGGTCACCCCCTTTAACCCTTAACCTCTATCCCTGACCATCCCTTTGGTCACACCCTTTAACCCTTAACCTCTATCCCTGACCATCACTTTGTCCACCCCCCTTAACCTTACTTTCCCAATCCCTTGCTTGTGACTGCCTTGTTGCACCCCAGGTCAAAGGTCAGAAGATCACACAACTCTCTAAGAGAGGTGAAACATCAAAGGCACAGCCCCTGCCTGGTTTTGGCTGACTGTCGGCAGGAATGTGGTTAGGGCGTTGGACTAGTAACCGAAAGGTTGCAAGTTCGAATCCCCGAGCTGATAAGGTACAAATCTGTCATTCTGCCCCTGAACAGGCAGTTAACCCACTGTTCCTAGGCCGTCATTGAAAATAAGAATGTGTTCTTAACTGACTTGCCTGGTTAAATAAAGGTAAAATAAAAATAAAAAAAAGACAATAGCAGACGGTATTTCTTAAGTTTCATTTTTGCTTACGTGTTAGAAGAAGAGAAATATGCGATGTCTGATGTCCCATGCCTACAGAATTTCTGAAAAAATGGCATGTCTGGGAAGTTTGTAACAGAACTGACCTAGAAATAAGGTAACGTAAGAACAACCTAAGAACAACAGCAATCCTCACCTGATAACACCTGGCCTGATGACTGATGATAAACAGCTCCTTGCTGCCCTGAAGTACACACCTCCAGGGAAAGAGGTGTAATCTTCAATCTGACAGAGACAGAGACAGACAGAGACAGACAGACATGAAGATAGATAGATATATATATATATATTTACACACAGATACAGACAGACAGACAGACAGACAGACAGACAGACAGACAGACAGACAGACAGACAGACAGACAGACAGACAGACAGACAGACAGACAGACAGACAGATAATAAAGAGAGAGAGAGAGAGAGATATAATAAAGAGAGAGAAGTGACACAAACAACTGGGGCTAAATAACAGAGCCAAAGCATTCCTTAGTCTACGAGGAATTCTAATTGGGCCATTTGTGTGACTGGGGTGTAATATATCATTTGGCTTTTGGTGTGTGTGTGTTCTTGTTATGTCTCTTATTTTAAAAAAACACTTCCTTCATTTTTGTGACCCCCCCCCCCAAAAAAAAAAATGTGCATAATTATCTTCACATTTGCTTAAGGTTTTGCTGTGGAGAAATAAACTGCTTATTGAGTCCCATGGCATTTAATCTTTCCGTGGAACATTGCTTCTCATTTGTTCTCCTGTTATTAGTTATCTTCTGGCTCTCGGTGAAGCTGTGAAACAAACAGAGTGTTTGGAGCAGCCACTTTTGAAAAATGCAGCTGTTGTGTGCCGTCTGCTGCGATTACCATGGTAACCGTCCTGACGAACGTTGTCCGAGACGTTATTCTGATCTGTAACATTCCAAGATAACCTTCTGCGCCACAACATCAATGTGTTCTTACCTTGACCCCTTTTTCCTTTACTAATCATCACGGTATGGACCTTAAATAAAGCCCAATGGAAACCTCTCCCATTAGATCTCTCTCTCTCTCACTCTCTCTCTGTTGTAACTTTAATGTGTTACAGAGTTAATGTTTAAGTTTATTCTTTGAGCTGTATCTAAAGATATTTCTTTAGATTTATTTGCATATGTAATTGTATTGGGTTGTGTTGAATTACGCTTTTTGACTGCAAGTCCCAGAATGCCTTGCGAGAGGAATGAGTGATAACGCGCCAATTATGTGCAGGTGCGGGGGATTGTGGCTGACTTTCCAACAGCATCTTACCTGCATTGCTCTGTACCAAAACAATTGTTGTTAAATGTAACGTAAACAAGTATTCTTACTAAAATAAGCTTTCGTATCAAACCCGACGTCCCGAGTCATTACTAAGAAGTTAGTTAATCTAAAAGTTGGTGCCGAAACCCGGGATATGAGCTGCGACGAAGAAGTGGCTGAAATGGCTGAGGAGGAACGTCGGCATGAAGCAGAAAGAATGAGACGAAAGCGGGGTACCATTCGAGGCGCAACAACGCGGATTTTGAATCAGATTGACGTGGAAATATCCCAGTCAAATCCGGATACCGATCACTTGAGTACATTGTTGGAATTGCTATCCGCTAAGGAGGACAGTTTGTTTGAGCTCGATCGTGGAATTGAACAGTTAACGCCATTGGACGGATTGGAGGCAGAGATTGCATGCACGGAGGATTACAAAGAACGCATTATCATGCTGAAGAGCCGTGCACAAAGAGTGATAACGAAGAAACAGGACGTCAATCCACTACCAGCCCGGGTGAGTGACGCTAACTCAAACATATCACAGAGACAATCAGTAAGGCTTCCGAAGTTGATTATTGAGAAATTCTATGGAGATGTCAGTATGTGGCAGGAGTTTTGGAGCCAATATGAGACTGCTATTCACAACAATGATTCACTGTGTAAAAAAGAGAAGTTTACCTATCTGAAAACATATCTCACTGGACCAGCTGCAAAGGCAGTAGCAGGACTGATGTTAACAGACATGAACTATGATAATGCAATCGCTCTACTCAAGAGCAGATTTGGAAGGAAAGATCTTGTGATTAGTGCTCATATGTCAAAGCTGCTGAATCTCACACCTGTGAAGAAATCCTCTGATCTAAATGCATTGAGGCAGCTATATGATGAATGTGAAATTCAGATTAGGAGCCTGGAATCACTGGGTGTAATGTCAGAAACCTATGGAAGCCTTCTATTCCCAATCTTACTACAGATGATTCCAGAGGACATAGCTCTTGACTATAGTCGTCAGAGGGGAGTAGATGATGAATGGAAGGTGTCTGAGATTATCAGTTTCCTACAGAAAGAGGTTCAGAGCAGGGAGAGAGCGCTACAAATGACAAGATCATACAACCAACAGAAAGAGAGCAAACCATGGAACAAGTCATGCTTCTCCAATGAAATGAAAACAAAAAGACCCAACATGCCCTCTGCTGCAGCACTGCATACAACCAGCCAGAAGGAACAACAAACGTGTCTATTTTGTGACAGTGCAGACCACAAATCAGAAAACTGCACTGACTACAATATTGCTACACGCAAAGAGAAACTAAAGAACATGGGAAGATGCTTTGTATGTTTAGGACAGAGACACATAGCAAAATTCTGTAAAGTCAAAGATGTGTCATGTGCAACATGTGGAAGCAGACATCACATTGCGGTTTGTACCAGTAAGAGGAGGGAGGTGCAACCCCCTACTGTTTCTGTAGATGCTGTTGTTTCCTCAGTTATTCCCCATTCAGTGAAGATGAAACCAGATGGACAGAACACTGTGTTGCTACAAACGGCAAAGGCATGGGTAGAAGGCCCATCGGGCAGGAAGATAGCTCGTTGCTTACTAGATGGAGGCAGTCAGAGAAGCTTCATACATGAAAACCTTGTGAAGGGCTTGAAGCTACCAGTAATCAGACAAGAGGCACTCACTCTTCACACGTTTGGCTCCTCTGCCCCAGCAACGTCCCAACGCAACACAGTGAAAGTCATCTTGGAGAATGTCTGGGACAAACAGCAGAGAATAGAGATAGAGGCAATTGAAACCCCACAAGTGTGCACAGCTGTGATGAAGGTTCCTGGTGAACGGATTCAGCATGAGCTCAGTAAAAGGGGACTGCAGCTCGCAGACTTTCCAGGAGATGACAATGATCCTGAACTCTCTGTCCTGATAGGAGCAGACTACTACTGGCAGATAGTATCAGGCAGAGTGGAGCGACTGACGGAGACGCTAGTTGCTTTAGAGAGCACCTTTGGATGGTCGGTGCAGGGACCCGTGTCCATGTCAAGTGTCGCCGAGGCAACTTGCATGTTCATCCCACTTGATGAAGACACACTAGTCTCCAAGCAATTGCATGCATTCTGGGAGCTTGAGTCTCTGGGTATTCTAAGCGAGAAAACACAGAACTCAGAGGAAACCGAGGCTCTACAAAGGTTTGAGGAAACAACCACCTTCAAAGATGGGCGATACCATGTGGAGTTGCCATGGAAACGAGAAATACCAGAACTCCAAGACAACTATAGAATCGCCAAGAAACGGTTTGAATGTCTGAAGAAAAGGCTGAAGAAGGATGTGACGTTGTACAGCAGATACAATGAAGTAGTAGAAGACTACTTACAACAAGATATGGCAGAGGACGTGCCCAAGGACAACGCATCAAGTGCAGACAACGTAAAATACTACTTACCTCACCATGCAGTACTCAGAGAAGATAAGGTGACAACAAAACTGAGAGTGGTGTTTGATGCCTCGTCCCATGAAGATGGCTGTCCATCTCTCAATGACTGTCTACTCACAGGACCGAACCTGAATCCGGATCTGCTCAGCGTTCTGATAAAGTTCAGACTACATGAGATCGCATTCATGGCAGACATCAAGAAAGCTTTCCTGCAGATATCCCTAGCAGAGAGAGACAGAGACGCCGTGAGATTTCTATGGCTCACTGGCCCACCAAGGGGAGAAAATGAAGAGGAGCTGCGTGTGCTGAGGATGAAAAGAGTGGTATTTGGAGCTTCCCCAAGTCCATTTTTGCTGGCAGCTACAATCAGGAAGCACCTGAAACAATATGAAACAGAACAACCAGAAGTTGTAGAGATACTGAGAGAGTCACTCTACGTAGATGACTTCATTGCAAGTTCACGCAATGTTGAAGAGGCTTACCTTGTGACAACAACTGCAAAGCGAATGCTGTCGAATGCAGGCATGGACCTCTGCAAGTGGATGACCAATTCTCCTGAATTGAAAACAAAATGGGAGGAGAGTACGACAACTGACCACCCATTGACGCTAGAAACACAAGGATTAGTGCTGAAGGTTTTAGGTTTAGTATGGAGGCCGGAAACGGATGACTTTGTGTTTGACCTCAGGCCGCTACTGAGCATTCTAAAGCAAAAGGAAAACACAAAGAGAAGTGTTCTGCAGTCGTCTGCACGTGTCTTCGACCCTCTTGGTTTCTTAACTCCCTTCACCATCAGGATCAAGTGCATGTTCCAGGAAATGTGGGAGAG
>NC_048581.1:89827508-89885008 GCF_013265735.2 Oncorhynchus mykiss | reverse complement strand
TTTCGCGATTTTTGCAATTCGTTCCAGTCACAGGCAGCAGAGTACTGGAACGAAAGGAGGTCAAATGAGGTGTTGGCTTTAGGGATGATCAGTGAGATACACCTGCTGGAGCGCGTGCTACGGATGGGTGTTGCCATCGTGACCAGTGAGCTGAGATAAGGCGGAGCTTTACCTAGCATGGACTTGTAGATGACCTGGAGCCAGTGGGTCTGGCGACGAATTTGTAGCGAGGGCCAGCCGACTACAGCATACAAGTCGCAGTGGTGGGTGGTATAAGGTGCTTTAGTGACAAAACGGATGGCACTGTGATAGACTGCATCCAGTTTGCTGAGTAGAGTGTTGGAAGCCATTTTGTAGATGACATCGCCGAAGTCGAGGATCAGTAGGATAGTCAGTTTTACTAGGGTAAGCTTGGCGGCGTGAGTGAAGGAGGCTTTGTTGCGGAATAGAAAGCCGACTCTTGATTTGATTTTCGATTGGAGATGTTTGATATGAACTAACCTGTATGTAGAATCAACCAGAACTAACCTGTATGTAGAGTCAACCAGAACTAACCTGTATGTAGATCTCAACCTGGGAATAAATGGGTGTAGGGGTCTGTAAGTACAGTGGGGAGAACAAGTATTTGATACACTGCCAATTTTGCAGGTTTTCCTACTTACAAAACATGTAGAGGTCTGTAATTTTTATTAAAATCCAGAAAATCACATTATGATTTTTCAGTAATTAATTTGCATTTTATTGCATGACATAAGTATTTGATACATCAGAAAAGCAGCTCTCTCCAAAGATTTTCTATTGGCTTCAGGTCTGGAGACTGGCTAGGCCACTCCAGGACCTTCAGATGCTTCTTACGGAGCCACTCCTTAGTTGCCCTGGCTGTGTGTTTCGGGTCGTTGTCATGCTGGAAGACCCAGCCACGACCCATCTTCAATGCTCTTACTGAGGGAAGGAGGTTGTTGGCCAAGATCTTGCGATATATGGCCCCATCCATCCTCCCCTCAATACGGTGCAGTCGTCCTGTCCCCTTTGCAGAAAAGCATCCCCAAAGAATGATTTTTCCACCTCCATGCTTCCCGGTTGGGATGGTGTTCTTGGGGTTGTACTCATCCTTCTTCTTCCCCCAAACACGGCGAGTGGAGTTTAGACCAAAAATCTCAATTTTTGTCTCATCAGACCACATGACCTTCTCCCATTCCTCCTCTGGATCATCCAGATGGTCATTGGCAAACGTCAGACGGGCCTGGACATGCGCTGGCTTGAGCAGGGGGACCTTGCATGCGCTGCAGGATTTTAATCCATGACGGCGTAGTGTGTTACTAATGGTTTTCTTTGAGACTGTGGTCCCAGCTCTCTTCAGGTCATTGACCAGGTCCTGCCATGTAGTTCTGGGCTGATCCCTCACCTACATCATGATCATTGATGCCCCACGAGGTGAGATCTTACATGGAGACCCAGACCGAGGATGATTGACCGTCATCTTGAACCTCTTCCATTTTCTAATAATTGCACCAACAGTTGTTTCCTTCTCACCAAGCTGCTTGCCTATTGTCCTGTAGCCCATCCCAGCCTTGTGCAGGTCTACAATTTTATCCCTGATGTCCTTACACAGCTCTCTGGTCTTGGCCATTGTGGAGAGGTGTGCGTCTGTTGATTGAGTGTGTGGACAGGTGTCTTTTATACAGGTAACTATATCAAACAGGTGCAGTTAATACAGGTAATGAGCGGAGAGCAGGAGGGCTTCTTAAAGAAAAACTAACAGGTCTTTGAGAGACGGAATTCTTACTGGTTGGTAGGCGATCAAATACGTATGTCATGCAATACAATGCAAATGAATTACTTAAAAATCACACAAATGTGATTTTCTGGATTTTGGATTTTGGATTCCATCTCTCACAGTTGAAGTGTACCTATGAAAACAATTACAGGCCTCTACATGCTTTATAAGTAGGAAAACCTGCAAAATTGTCATCAATATCATATACTTGTTCTCCCCACTGTAAATCTCAACCAGGGAAGCTTCCATGACCCTGTGCCTGGTTTCCAAGTCCCACTGCCTGGCTTCCACGGCCCACTGCCTGGCTTCCACGGCCCACTGCCTGGCTTCCACGGCCCTCTGCCTGGATTCCACGGCCCTCTGCAGGCTTCCACGGCCCTCTGCAGGCTTCCACGGCCCTCTGCAGGCCTCCACGGCCCTCTGCAGGCTTCCACGGCTCTCTGCTGCCACAATAACAGGATATGCACTGAGGTCTGCCGTGTCCAATTGATGTGACAACCCTGCTATCTCCTCCGACACTCAGTTCACTGCAGTCAGACAATTCCTACACTTGGCTGTGTGTGTGTGTGTGTGTGTGTGTGTGTGTGTGTGTGTGTGTGTGTGTGTGTGTGTGTGTGTGTGTGTGTGTGTGTGTGTGTACATATGCATTTTAACATTAATATGATGAAGCTGGGTTAAATTCAACTGGAAAATTCCATTCTTTCTTTTCTCTTTATCACTCTTTCTCTCTCTCTCTCTGTCTCTCCCCTTCTCCCTCTCTCTCACACCCCTTCCCCCTCTCTCTCTGTCTGTCTCTGTCTCTGTCTCTCCCCCTCTATCTCTCTCTCACCTCTCTCTGTCTGTCTCTGTCTCTCCTTCCCTCCCTCTATCTCTCACCCCTCCCCCCCCTCTCTCTCTCTCTCTCTCTGTCTCTGTCTCTCCCCCTCTATCTCTCTCTCACCTCTATGTCTGTCTCTCTCTCCCCCTCTCCCTCTCTCTCTCTCACCCCTCCTCCCTCTCTCACTCTTTCTCATTTCCATAGCAGTGTGCTAAATGAGAAAGCATAACGAGGAGCTCCAGGGATGTGTGGTGAGCCTAAACAAACACACAAATCATCAGAATATCAAATCAATGATATACAGTGCCTTGCGAAACTATTCGGCCCCCTTGAACTTTGCGACCTTTTGCCACATTTCAGGCTTCAAACATAAAGATATAAAACTGTATTTTTTTGTGAAGAATCAACAACAAGTGGGAAACAATCATGAAGTGGAACGACATTTATTGGATATTTCAAACTTTTTTAACAAATCAAAAACTGAAAAATTGGGCGTGCAAAATTATTCAGCCCCTTTACTTTCAGTGCAGCAAACTCTCTCCAGAAGTTCAGTGAGGATCTCTGAATGATCCAATGTTGACCTAAATGACTAATGATGATAAATACAATCCACCTGTGTGTAATCAAGTCTCCGTATAAATGCACCTGCACTGTGATAGTCTCAGAGGTCCGTCAAAAGGGCAGAGAGCATCATGAAGAACAAGGAACACACCAGGCAGGTCTGAGATACTGTTGTGAAGAAGTTTAAAGCCGGATTTGGATACAAAAATATTTCCCAAGCTTTAAACATCCCAAGGAGCACTGTGCAAGTGATAATATTGAAATGGAAGGAGTGTCAGACCACTGCAAATCTACTAAGACCTGGCCGTCCCTCTAAACTTTCAGCTCATACAAGGAGAAGACTGATCAGAGATGCAGCCAAGAGGCCCATGATCACTCTGGATGAACTGCAGAGATCTACAGCTGAGGTGGGAGACTCTGTCCATAGGACAACAATCAGTCAGTCGTATATTGCACAAATCTGGCCTTTTATGGAAGAGTGGCAAGAAGAAAGGCATTTCTTAAAGATATCCATAAAAAGTGTTGTTTAAAGTTTGCCACAAGCCACCTGGGAGACACACCAAACATGTGGAAGAAGGTGCTCTGGTGAGATGAAACCAAAATGGAACTTTTTGGCAACAATGCAAAGCGTTATGTTTGGCGTAAACGCAACACAGCTCATCACCCTGAACACACCATCCCCACTGTCAAACATGGTGGTGGCAGCATCATGGTTTGGGCCTGCTTTTCTTCAGCAGGGACAGGGAAGATGGTTAAAATTGATGGGAAGATGGATGGAGCCAAATACAGGACCATTCTGGAAGAAAACCTGATGGAGTCTGCAAAAGACCTGAGACTGGGACGGAGATTTGTCTTCCAACAAGACAATGATCCAAAACATAAAGCAAAATCTACAATGGAATGGTTCAAAAAAAAACATATCCAGGTGTTAGAATGGCCAAGTCAAAGTCCAGACCTGAATCCAATCGAGAATCTGTGGAAAGAACTGAAAACTGCTGTTCACAAATGCTCTCTATCCAACCTCACTGAGCTCGAGCTGTTTTGCAAGGAGGAATGGGAAATAATTTCAGTCTCTCGATGTGCAAAACTGATAGAGACATACCCCAAGCGACTTACAGCTGTAATCGCAGCAAAAGGTGGCGCTACAAAGTATTAACTTAAGGGGGCTGAATAATTTTGCACGCCCAATTTTTCAGTTTTTGATTTGTTAAAAAAGTTTGAAATATCCAATAAATGTCGTTCCACTTCATGATTGTGTCCCACTTGTTGTTGATTCTTCACTAAAAAATACAGTTTTATATCTTTATGTTTGAAGCCTGAAATGTGGCAAAAGGTCGCAAAGTTCAAGGGGGCCGAATACTTTCGCAAGGCACTGTATGTGCATTGCTGCTGGTCATTAACTAAACTTGACTGAAGTCGATTGTTGGTACTACTGAAAGCAGAGGAAGGTAACGGGGTTAACACCGTTATGAAAGATTCAGTACTGTATATCTTGTAAAGAAACTTGTGAACAAGTTTCGAAGCCTGTGATTTTTAAAAGGTGTGGTGTATTGTCGTTATTCAGTGATTTCCATGGTTACTGCGGTTTTGCCGTCTTTCGCTTTGCAGCTCTGACACACAGAAACAAACACGCACGACCGCTCTCTCTTTCTCGGGAGGGTTTTCCTTTATACAGTATGAGTGATAACATACCTCCTTTTTACTGTCTTCCACTTTAACACTCTGACCGGTGTAACACACACACACACACACACATACACATACACACACACACAGACACACACACACACACACACACACACAGACACACACACACACACACACACACATACGTACATACATACATACATACATACATACATACATACATAAGCCACACACATAAGCACGCATACACACACACACACACACGCACACACATACATACACACAAGCACACATACACACGCAAGCACATGCACACGCACACACACACACACACACGCACACGCACACACGCACACGCACACACGCACACACACACACGCACACACACACACTCACACACATACATACACAAGCACATAAACACACACGCACACACACTCAAACTCTCTCTCTCTCTCTCTCTCTCTCTCCCCTTCTCTCTCTCTCCTCTACTGTAGCTGAAGCCTTTCTCCCCTTTGTGTCCTTTTAAATGAGTCATGTCAACATTTCCACCAATCTGTGGCCTGACCTTCCGAGAGAATAGGAATGTGAGAGGAATCTTAAACTTTCCCCAACACCACAAAGGCATCCAACAAGGGAGGCGGCGGAGAAGAAAGGGGAACTGTGTGTGACCCTCAGCCCCTCCTCACCAGCCCCTCCTCACCCCTGCTAACCCATCCCCATGGCCTCTTCAGGCCTGCTCCCTGTCCCCTCCTAACCCCCTCCCCATAGCCTCTTCAGGCCTGCTTCCTGGCCCCTCCTAAGCCCCTCCCCATAGCCTCTTCAGGCCTGCACCCTGGCCCCTCCTAACCCCCTCCCCATAGCCTCTTCAGGCCTGCTCCCTGGCCCCTACTAACCCCCTCCCCATGGCCTCTTCAGGCCTGCTACTTCTGCCTGATGTGGCTGCTCATTTGCCAAACCAACCAAACACAGTTTATAAATCTTTAACAAAATGAGAAACTGAACAAAGAAGGAGGCAGCCTCTCTGTCTGGCGTTTTAATATTTTTTGGATGAGATAGGTGGGAGGAGGGATGGAGAGAAGGGGAGGAGGGAGAGAGGGAGAAAGGGTGGTTGTCTTTTTTGTCTATTGATCCTTTATGACTCTTTTAAAGGCTTGAGGGACTGTAGTTTGAAGGTTCTTGTTACTCACGCTAGGCGCAAAAGTCTATTGAATCTGAAAGATATCAGATGAAGGAGAAGTTTTCTAGTTCACAATTCATAACCAATGGGCCAAAGGAATCCCTTTCTGTATCTGAATGAATTGGATGGACATAAGCAACAACAATCATTGTATTGCCTCGTGAAATGTCCGTAAGATTTTAGAAATAATGCTTCCTCCTATCCAATCATCAACGATGATAGAAATAATGCTTACTCCTATCCAATCATTTCAGATCAACAACGATGATAGACTAGGTGAGTCGGGGCAAGAGGTCGATTTAAAAGGCAGAGTATAACCTGTCTGGGAACGGGGTTCCGCTAGCGAACAGCCAACACCCAATGAAATTGCAGGGCGCCGAATTCAAATCAACAGAAATCTCGTAAATCATATTTCTCAAGCATACAAGTATTAGGCACCATTTTAAAGATACAATTCTATTTAATCCAGCCACAGTGTCTGATTTCAAAAAGGCTTTACAGCGAAAGCTCCACAAACGATTATGTTACCACCAACGATTAGGTCACCACCAAGTCACGGAAAACACAGCGATTTTTCGAACCAAAGAGAGTTGTCACAAATAGCTGAAATATAGACAAAATGAATCACTAACCTTTGATGACCTTCATCAGATGACACTCATAGGACTTCATGTTACACAATACATGTATACTTTGTTCGATAGTGAATATTTGTATCCAAAAATCTAATTTTACATTGACGTGTTATGTTCAGTAGTTCCAAAAGATGCAGTGATTTTGCAGAGAGCCACATTCCTTTACAGAAATACTCATAATAAACATTGATAATAGATACAACTATTATACATGGAACTTTAGATAAACTTCTCCTTAATGCAACCGCTGTGTCAGATTTTTTTTAAACTTCACGGAAAAAGCACAATCTGAATCCGGCGCTCAGACAACAAATCAAGCCAAACAGATATCCGCCATGTTGGAGTCAACATTAGTCAGAAATAGCATTATAAATATTCACTTACCTTTGATGATCTTAATCAGAATGCACTCCCAGGAATCCCAGTAAATAACCTACAGTTTGCTAAACTAATCCAATCTGTTATTAAATTGGATTTATTGCACCCGTTACTGAGATGGTTGTTCCAGTTTAGAGTGATTGAGTATCAGTATTCAATCTTCCCTACCCTGGCAGTCATTCTGAATACAGGTGATTAACACGTTGTTGGATATCCTAAATCTGGCTGGTTTCCAATACGAATTACACATCACTTTGCAAGCCAGCATAATTAAATTTTAAAATTGCTTTATTGGCATGACGTAAAAATGTAAATATTGCCCAAGTGTACTTTGGAAATTAAGTGATTCGGTTGCAATATTAACATAATTAATATAGTGATAATAGAGATTGTCAACGGGAAAATCATTAACAACAATATCTCTCTCTCTCTCTCCTTATCTATTTCTGGTTTTCTTGCTCGGGAATGTAACACCACACACACACACACACACACACACACACACACACACACACACAGTAATTTGCTGCAGGCCTAAAAAAAACATCAGGGTATTCAGATGACAAGGCTGGATGAGTAGATAACAAAACATCAGGGTATTCAGATGACAAGGCTGGATGAGTAGATAATAAAACATCAGGGTATTCAGATGACAAGGCTGGATGAGGAGATAACATCAGGGTATTCAGATGACAAGGCTGGATGAGTAAATAACATCAGGGTATTCAGATGACAAGGCTGGATGAGTAAATAACATCAGGGTTTTCAGATGACAAGGCTGGATGAGTAAAAAACATCAGGGTATTCAGATGACAAGGCTGGATGAGTAAATAACATCAGGGTATTCAGATGACAAGGCTGGATCAGTAAAAAACATCAGGGTATTCAGATGACAAGGCTGGATGAGTAAATAACATCAGGGTTTTCAGATGACAAGGCTGGATGAGTAGATAATAAAACATCAGGGTATTCAGATGACAAGGCTGGATGAGTAGATAATAAAACATCAGGGTTTTCAGATGACAAGGCTGGATGAGTAGATAATAAAACATCAGGGTTTTCAGATGACAAGGCTGTATGAGTAGATAATAAAACATCATGGTTTTCAAATGACAAGGCTGGATGAGTAGATAACATCAGGGTATTCAGATGACAAGGCTGGATGAGTAAATAACATAAGGGTATTCAGATGACAAGGCTGGATGAGTAAATAACAAAACATCAGGGTTTTCAGATGACAAGGCTGGATGAGTAGATAATAAAACATCAGGGTATTCAGATGACAAGGCTGTATGAGTAGATAATAAAACATCAGGGTTTTCAGATGACAAGGCTGGATGAGTAGATAACATCAGGGTATTCAGATGACAAGGCTGGATGAGTAAATAACATCAGGGTATTCAGATGACAAGGCTGGATGAGTAAATAACAAAACATCAGGGTTTTCAGATGACAAGGCTGGATGAGTAGATAACAAAACATCAGGGTTTTCAGATGACAAGGCTGGATGAGTAGATAACATCAGGGTATTCAGATGACAAGGCTGGATGAGTAAATAACATCAGGGTATTCAGATGACAAGGCTGGATGAGTAAATAACAAAACATCAGGGTTTTCAGATGACAAGGCTGGATGAGTAGATAACAAAACATCAGGGTATTCAGATGACAAGGCTGGATGAGTAAATAACAAAACATCAGGGTTTTCAGATGACAAGGCTGGATGATTAGATAATAAAACATCAGGGTATTCAGATGACAAGGCTGGATGAGTAGATAACAAAACATCAGGGTATTCAGATGACAAGGCTGGATGAGTAAATAACAAAACATCAGGGTTTTCAGATGACAAGGCTGGATGATTAGATAATAAAACATCAGGGTATTCAGATGACAAGGCTGGATGAGTAGATAACATCAGGGTATTCAGATGACAAGGCTGGATGAGTAAATAACATCAGGGTATTCAGATGACAAGGCTGGATGAGTAAATAACATCAAGGTTTTCAGATGACAAGGCTGGATGAGTAGATAACAAAACATCAGGGTATTCAGATGACAAGGCTGGATGAGTAGATAATAAAACATCAGGGTATTCAGATGACAAGGCTGGATGAGTAGATAACATCAGGGTATTCAGATGACAAGGCTGGATGAGTAAATAACAAAACATCAGGGTATTCAGATGACAAGGCTGGATGAGTAGATAACATCAGGGTATTCAGATGACAAGGCTGGATGAGTAAATAACAAAACATCAGGGTATTCAGATGACAAGGCTGGATGAGTAGATAACAAAACATCAGGGTATTCAGATGACAAGGCTGGATGAGTAGATAATAAAACATCAGGGTATTCAGATGACAAGGCTGGATGAGTAGATAACATCAGGGTATTCAGATGACAAGGCTGGATGAGTAGATAATAAAACATCAGGGTATTCAGATGACAAGGCTGGATGAGTAGATAACATCAGGGTATTCAGATGACAAGGCTGGATGAGTAGATAACAAAACATCAGGGTTTTCAGATGACAAGGCTGGATGAGTAGATAACATCAGGGTATTCAGATGACAAGGCTGGATGAGTAAATAACAAAACATCAGGGTATTCAGATGACAAGGCTGGATGAGTAGATAACATCAGGGTATTCAGATGACAAGGCTGGATGAGTAGATAACAAAACATCAGGGTATTCAGATGACAAGGCTGGATGAGTAGATAACATCAGGGTATTCAGATGACAAGGCTGGATGAGTAGATAACATCAGGGTATTCAGATGACAAGGCTGGATGAGTAGATAACATCAGGGTATTCAGATGACAAGGCTGGATGAGTAGATAACATCAGGGTATTCAGATGACAAGGCTGGATGAGTAGATAACAAAACATCAGGGTATTCAGATGACAAGGCTGGATGAGTAGATAACATCAGGGTATTCAGATGACAAGGCTGGATGAGTAGATAACATCAGGGTATTCAGATGACAAGGCTGGATGAGTAGATAACAAAACATCAGGGTATTCAGATGACAAGGCTGGATGAGTAGATAACATCAGGGTATTCAGATGACAAGGCTGGATGAGTAGATAACATCAGGGTTTTCAGATGACAAGGCTGGATGAGTAGATAATAAAACATCAGGGTATTCAGATGACAAGGCTGTATGAGTAGATAATAAAACATCAGGGTTTTCAGATGACAAGGCTGGATGAGTAGATAACATCAGGGTATTCAGATGACAAGGCTGGATGAGTAAATAACATCAGGGTATTCAGATGACAAGGCTGGATGAGTAAATAACAAAACATCAGGGTTTTCAGATGACAAGGCTGGATGAGTAGATAACAAAACATCAGGGTTTTCAGATGACAAGGCTGGATGAGTAGATAACATCAGGGTATTCAGATGACAAGGCTGGATGAGTAAATAACATCAGGGTATTCAGATGACAAGGCTGGATGAGTAAATAACAAAACATCAGGGTTTTCAGATGACAAGGCTGGATGAGTAGATAACAAAACATCAGGGTATTCAGATGACAAGGCTGGATGAGTAAATAACAAAACATCAGGGTTTTCAGATGACAAGGCTGGATGATTAGATAATAAAACATCAGGGTATTCAGATGACAAGGCTGGATGAGTAGATAACAAAACATCAGGGTATTCAGATGACAAGGCTGGATGAGTAAATAACAAAACATCAGGGTTTTCAGATGACAAGGCTGGATGATTAGATAATAAAACATCAGGGTATTCAGATGACAAGGCTGGATGAGTAGATAACATCAGGGTATTCAGATGACAAGGCTGGATGAGTAAATAACATCAGGGTATTCAGATGACAAGGCTGGATGAGTAAATAACATCAAGGTTTTCAGATGACAAGGCTGGATGAGTAGATAACAAAACATCAGGGTATTCAGATGACAAGGCTGGATGAGTAGATAATAAAACATCAGGGTATTCAGATGACAAGGCTGGATGAGTAGATAACATCAGGGTATTCAGATGACAAGGCTGGATGAGTAAATAACAAAACATCAGGGTATTCAGATGACAAGGCTGGATGAGTAGATAACATCAGGGTATTCAGATGACAAGGCTGGATGAGTAAATAACAAAACATCAGGGTATTCAGATGACAAGGCTGGATGAGTAGATAACAAAACATCAGGGTATTCAGATGACAAGGCTGGATGAGTAGATAATAAAACATCAGGGTATTCAGATGACAAGGCTGGATGAGTAGATAACATCAGGGTATTCAGATGACAAGGCTGGATGAGTAGATAATAAAACATCAGGGTATTCAGATGACAAGGCTGGATGAGTAGATAACATCAGGGTATTCAGATGACAAGGCTGGATGAGTAGATAACAAAACATCAGGGTTTTCAGATGACAAGGCTGGATGAGTAGATAACATCAGGGTATTCAGATGACAAGGCTGGATGAGTAAATAACAAAACATCAGGGTATTCAGATGACAAGGCTGGATGAGTAGATAACATCAGGGTATTCAGATGACAAGGCTGGATGAGTAGATAACAAAACATCAGGGTATTCAGATGACAAGGCTGGATGAGTAGATAACATCAGGGTATTCAGATGACAAGGCTGGATGAGTAGATAACATCAGGGTATTCAGATGACAAGGCTGGATGAGTAGATAACATCAGGGTATTCAGATGACAAGGCTGGATGAGTAGATAACATCAGGGTATTCAGATGACAAGGCTGGATGAGTAGATAACAAAACATCAGGGTATTCAGATGACAAGGCTGGATGAGTAGATAACATCAGGGTATTCAGATGACAAGGCTGGATGAGTAGATAACATCAGGGTATTCAGATGACAAGGCTGGATGAGTAGATAACATCAGGGTATTCAGATGACAAGGCTGGATGAGTAGATAACAAAACATCAGGGTATTCAGATGACAAGGCTGGATGAGTAGATAACATCAGGGTATTCAGATGACAAGGCTGGATGAGTAGATAACAAAACATGGTAACCTATACCTAACCCTGATTAAAATCAAGCACCACAGTTTAATACTTATAATGTTTTCAGACAGCATACTTCTGAGATCCTCATCTTCATGGAAGGGTATACTACAGAAGTAGAGAAGTAGAGTACACATGAAAACCATAGTACCATACACTACCGGTCAAAAGCTTTAGAACACCTACTCATTCATTTCTTTCTTTCTTTTTTTTTACTATTTTCTACATTGTAGAATAATAGTGAAGACATCAAAACTATGAAATAACACATATGGAATCATGAAGTAACCAAACAATTGTTCAACAAATCAAAATATAAGTTTTATTTGAGATTCTTCAAAGTAGTCACCCTTTTCCTTGATGACAGCTTTGCACACTCTTGGCATTCTCTCAACCAGTTACACCTGTAATTAGTTCCCACGTATGTTGAGCACATGATGGCTGCTTTTCCTTCACTCTGAGGTCCAACTCATCCCAAACCATCTTAAATGGGTTGAGGTCAGGTGATTGTGGAGGCCAGGTCATCTGATACAGCACTCCATCACTCTCATTCTTTGTCAAATTTCCCTTACACATCCTGGAGGTGTGTTGGGTCATTGTCCTGTTGAAAAACAAATGAAAGTCCCACTAAGCGCAAACCAGATGGGATGGCGTATCACTGATGAATGCTGTGGTAACCATGCTGGTTAAGTGTGCCTTGAATTCTAAATAATTCACACCTCCTCCTCCATGCTTCACAGTGGGAACCACACATACAGAGATTCTCCGTTCACCTACTCTGTGTCTCACAAAGGCACGGTGGTTGCAACCAGAAACTAGAATTTGGACTCCAGACCAAAGAACAGATTTCCACCGGTCTGATGTCCATTGTTCGTGTTTCTTGGCCCAAGCAAGTCTCAAGCAAATTGTTGAAATGTTCCCCGATTGACTGACCTTCATGTTTTAAAGTAATGATGGACTGTCATTTCGCTTTGCTTTTTTTGAGCTGTTCTTGCCATAATATGGACTTTAACCAAATAGGGCTGTCTTCTGTACCACCCCTACCTTGTCACAACACAACTGATTGGCTAAAACGCATTAAGAAGGAAAGAAATTCCACAAATGAACTTTTAACAAGGCGCACACAAGACTACCTCTTGAAGCTGGTTGAGAGAATGCAGAGAGTGTGCTGTCGTCAAAGCAAAGGGTGGCTATATGAATAATTGTTGTTAATTGAAATGCATTCCAGGTGACTACCTCATGAAGCTGGTTGAGAGAATGCCAAGAGTGTGCTGTCTTCAAAGCAAAGGGTGAATACTTTAAAGAATCTCAAATATATTTTGATTTCTATGCATGCCTATCCTCCATTTAAAGGGATATCAACCATATTCCTTTTTCTATGGCTTCCCTAAGGTGTCAACAGTCTTTAGACATAGTATCAGGCTTTTATTTAGAAAAATGAGTGTGAAAGATCACATTGCGTAAGTGGATAGGTGGGGGCTGTCAGAGTGAGTTTTTGCGCAACTGAGTAAAGCCACCATTGTTCCTCCCGCTGTTATGGAAAAAGCTACACACTCGGTTGACATATTATCGAATATATATTTTAATAACTACCTGAAGATTGATTATAAAAAACGTTTGACATGTTTCTGTGGACATTATGGAGACTATTTGGAATTTCGGTCTGCGTTGTCGTGACCGCTCTTTCCTGTGGATTTCTGAACATAACGCGACAAACAAACGGACGTATTTTGGGTATAAAAATAATCTTTGTTGTGTAACTGGGAGTCTCGTGACTGAAAACATCCGAAGATCCTCAAAGGTAAACGGTTAATTTGATTGCTTTTCTGATTTTCGTGACCAAGCTTCCTGATGCTAAGTGTACATAATGCTATGCTAGGCTATCGATAAACTTAAACGCTTGGATTGCTTTGGCTGTAAAGCATCATTTCAAAATCTGACACGACAGGTGGATTAACAAAAGGCTAAGCTGTGTTTTGCTATATTGCACTTGTTATTTCATTAATATTAATATTTTTTAGTAATATCATTTGACTGTGGCGCTATGCTTTTCAGCGGTTGCTAACGAAAATGATCCCACGACAGGGATGGGTAGTGTCAAGGAGTTTAACTATTATTCTACAATGTAGAAAAATAGTAAAACTAAAGAAAAACTCCCAAATAAGCAGGTGTAGTAAAACCTTTGACAGTTATATTATTATATTATATTATATTATATACATATATTGTATCAGTGTTGTTATCCCTGTCCTTTATCACTGCTAATCCTCACATTTCTCAGGGAAGTCTCATATCATGTACTGTCATACAGTTGAAGTCTTAGAATGGAGTCATTCAAAGTTTTTCAACATTACATTGATTTTCTTGTTAACAAACGATAGTTTTGGCAAGTCAGTTAGGACATCTACTTTGTGCATGACACGTAATTCTTCCCCAAATGTTTTTTACAGACAGATTATTATTATTATTATTATTTCACTGTATCACAATTCCATTGGGTCAGAAGTTTACATTCACTAAGTTGAATGTTCCTTTATTTTAAACAGCTTGGACAATTCCAGAAAATGTAATGTCATGGCTTTAGAAGATTCTGATAGGCTAATTGAGATCATTTGAGTCAATTGGCTGTGGATGTACAGTGGGGCCAAAAAGTATTTAGTCAGCCACCAATTGTGCAAGTTCTCCCACTTAAAAAGATGAGAGGCCTGTAATGTTCATCATAGGTACACTTCAACTATGACAGACAAAATTAGAAAAAAAAATCCAGAAAATCACATTGCAGGATTTTTAATGATATTATTAGTAATTATTATTAATTATTAGGAAATGGAAGACATACAAGACCACTGATAATCTCCCTCAATCTGGGGCTCCACGCAAGATCTCACCCCGTGGGGTCAAAATGATCACAAGAACGGTGAGCAAAATTCCCAGAACCACACGGGGGGACCTACAGAGAGCTGGGACCAAAGTAACAAAGCCTACCATCAGTAACACACTACGCTGCCAGGGACTCAAATACTGCAGTGACAGACGTGTCCCCCTGCTTAAGCCAGTACATGTCCAGGCCCGTCTGAAGTTTGCTAGAGAGCATTTGGATGATCCAGAAGAAGATTAGGAGAATGTCATATGGTCAGATGAAACCAAAATATAACTTTTTGGTAAAAAGTCAACTCGTTGTGTTTGGAGGACAAAGAATGCTGAGTTGCATCCAAAGAACACCATACCTACTGTGAAGCATGGGGTTGTAACATCATGCTTTGGGGTTGTTTTTCTGCAAAGGGACCAGGACGACTGATCCGTGTAAAGGAAAGAATGAATGGGGCCATGTATCATGAGATTTTGAATGAAAACCTCATTCCATCAGCAAGGGCATTGAAGATGAAACGTGGCTGGGTCTTTCAGCATGACAATGATCCCAAACACACCGCCCAGGCAACGAAGGAGTGGCTTCGTAAGAAGCATTTCAAGGTCCTGGAGTGGCCTAGCCAGTCTCCAGATCTAAACCCCATAGAAAATCTTTAGAGGGAGTTGAAAGTCCGTGTTGCCCAGCAACAGCCCCAAAACATCACTACTCTAGAGGAGATCTGCATGGAGGAATGGGCCAAAATACCAGCAACAGTGTGTGAAAACCTTGTGAAGAAGTTTTGAGATAAACTTTTGTTATTGACCAAATACTTATTTTCCACCATAATTTGCAAATAAATTCATTAAAAATCCTACAATGTAATTTTCTGGATTTTATTTTCTCATTTTGTCTGTCATAGTTAGTGTACCTATGATGAAAATTACAGGCCTCTCTCATCTTTTTAAGTGGGAGAACTTGCACAATTGGTGGCTGACTAAATACTTTTTTGCCCCACTGTATTTCAAGGCATACCTTCAAATTCAGTGCCTCTTTGCTTGACATCATGGGAAAATCAAAAGAAATCAGCCAAGACCTCAGAAAAAAAATGTAATACCTCCACAAGTCTGGTTCATCCTTGGGAGGAATTTCCAAACGCCTGAAGGTACCACACTCATCTGTACAAACAATAGTACGCATGTACACCATGGGATAACACTGCTGTCAATCATCTCAGGAAGGAGATAGGTTCTGTCTCCTAGAGATGAACGTACTTTGGTGTGAAAAGTGCAAATCAATCCCAGAACAACAGCAAAGGACCTTGTGAAGATGCTGGAGGAAACAGGTGCAAAAGTATGTATATACACAGTAAAACGAGTCCTATATCGACATAACCTGAAAGGCAGCTCAGCAAGGAAGAAGCCACTGCTCCAAAATCGCAATAAAAAGCCAGACTATGATTTGCAACTGCACGTGGGGACAAAGATCGTCCTTTCTGGAGAAATGTCCTCTGGTCTGATGAAACAAAAATAGAACTGTTTGGCCATAATGACCATCGTTATGTTTTGGAGGAAAAAGGGGGTGACTTGCAAGCCGAAGAACACCATCCCAACCGTGAAGCACGGGGGTGGCAGCATCATGTTGTGGTAGTGCTTTGGTGCAGGAGGGACTGGTGCACTTCACAAAATAGATGGCTTCATGAGGTAGGAAAATTAACTGGATATATTGAAACAACATCTAAAGACATCAGTCAGGAAGTTAAAGCTTGGTCACAAATGGGTCTTCCAAATTGACAATGACCCCAAGCATACTTCCAAAGTTGTTGCAAAAAAGCTTAAGGACAACACAGTCAAGGTATTGGAGTGGCCATCACAAAGCCCTGACCTCAATCCTACAGAAAATTTGTTGGCAGAACTGAAAAAGCATGTGCGAGCAAGGAGGCCTGCAAACCTGACTCAGTTACACCAGCTATGGTGTAAAAATTAACTCAACTTATGGTGGGGAGGTTGTTGAAGACCGAAACGTTTGACCCAATTTAATTTGTTATGGCTGCAATCCCGATATCGGGATAAGTGTCATCAACAAAGCGTTACATACAATAAATATTACTATAAATATTTATATTCACGAAAACACAATTGCAATATAGGAAAACACAGCTTAACCTTTTGTTAATCCACCTGTCGTGTCAGATTTTGAAATTATGCTTTACAGCGAAAGCAATCCAAGCATTTGTGTAAATGTATCGATCGCATGATAAAACATTAAGTACAATTAGCATCAGGTAGCTCGGTCACGAAAATCAGAAAAGCAATCAAATGAATCGTTTACCTTTGATGATCTTCGGATGTTTTCACTCACGAGACTCCCAGTTACACAACAAATGTTCCTTTTGTTCCCATAAAGATTATTTTTAGATCCAAAATACCTACGTTTGTTTGTCGCGTTATGTTCAGAAATCCACAGGAAACAGAGGTCACGACAACGCAGACGAAAATTCCAAATAGTTTCCATAATGTCCACAGAAACATGTCAAACGTTTTTTATAATCATTCCTCAGGTTGTTTTTAAAATATATATTTGATAATATATCAACCGCAAATGTATTTCACAGTAGGAGAAGGGAAAACAATGGCTGTCCAAATTCTGTTGCGCGAGCAAAACTCATGTGACCACTTGACGCGATGTTATCGTTCTGGCTCATTTTTCAAAATAAAAGCCTGAAACTATGTCTGAAGACTGTTGACACCTTGAGGAAGCGAAATTAAAAAGACATCTGGTTCATATCCCTTTAAATCCAGAAAACGTGAGGCTATGGAACATGGAGTTTTCAAAATAGAAGCCACTTCCTGTTTTGATTTTCCTCACCTGCAATTTCAGTTCTGTTATACTCACAGACAATATTTTGACAGTTTTGGAAACTTTACAGTGTTTTCTATCCAATACTAATAATAATATGCGTATATTATCAACTGAGACTGAGAAGCTGGCCGTTTACAATGGGCACCTTTTCATCCAAGCTACTCAATACTGCCCCTGCAGCCATAACAAGTTAAACAAACTAAAGGCAATGATACCAAATACTAATTGAGTGTATGTTAACTTCTGACCCACTGGGAATGTGATGAAAGAAATAAAAGCTGAAAAAAAATAATTCTCTCTACTATTATTCTGACATTTCACATTCTTAAAATAAAGTGATCCTTACTGACCCAAGACAGGGAAATTTTTACTAGGATTAAATGTCAGGAATTGTGAAAAACTCAGTTTAAATGTACTTGGCTAAGGTGTATGTAAACTTCTAACTTCAACTGTATGTATGTTGGTTCTTCGTTCATGATGTATGTTGGTTCACGGTGTGTGTTGATTCTTGATTCATGTGTATGTTGATTCTAGGTTCATGTGTATGCTGGTTGATGGTGTATGTTGGTTCTAGGTTCATGGTGTATGTTGGTTCTAGGTTCATGGTGTATGTTGGTTCTAGGTTCATGGTGTATGTTGGTTCATGGTGTATGTTGGTTCTAGGTTCATGGTGTATATTGGTTCTAGGTTCATGGTGTATGTTGGTTCTAGGTTCATGTTGCGCTAGAGTTTGTCTTCCACTTCCTAATTATAATTACTGTAATCAGTTACGTAAATCAGTCCCTAAAACAAAGGCATCTGGACAATTACCTTCAATGAATCAACAATTCACACTAATAGCAAGATGTGCAGCCTGTGTATGAAGCACGAGGGACAAAACGCACACACGCACGCACGGGACCTGGTTCACAATTTATACCAATATCCTGTTGCCCAGCGGACTGTAAACATGATCAACCCACGCAATTTAGTTCAGAGATGAGGTGTGGAGAGTTGTCTGTGTGTGCTTGTGTGCTTGCGTGTGTTTGTGTGTGCAAGCGAGTGCGTGCGTGTGTTTGTGTGTGAATGCGTGTGCATGCTTGTGTTTGTGTGCATGCGTGTGCTTGCTTGTGTGTGTGTGTGTGTGTGTTGTTTGTCCAGAGATGAGGCATGGAGAGTTAATTTGTTTAAGATAACAGACTGAGAGACCACAGCTGCCATATTATCCATGCATACCACAGTGTTACATGGGTGGGGGGGGAGAAGACAAATATAATTCCCATGCATGCCACAGTGTTACAGGGGGGGGGGGGGAGAAGACAAATATAATTCCCATGCATGCCACAGTGTTACAGGGGGGGGGGGAGAAGACAAATATAATTCCCATGCATACCACAGTGTTACGGGGGGGCGGAGAAGACAAATATAATTCCCATGCATACCACAGTGTTACAGGGGGGGGGGGGGGGAGAAGACAAATATAATTCCCATGCATACCACAGTGTTACAGGGGGGGGGGGGGAGAAGACAAATATAATTCCCATGCATACCACAGTGTTACGGGGGGGCGGAGAAGACAAATATAATTCCCATGCATACCAAAGTGTTACAGGGGGGGGGGGAGAAGACAAATATAATTCCCATGCATACCACAGTGTTACAGGGGGGGGGGAGAAGACAAATATAATTCCCATGCATACCACAGTGTTACAGGGGGGGGGGGGGAAGACAAATATAATTCCCATGCATACCACAGTGTTACAGGGGGGGGAGAAGACAAATATAATTCCCATGCATACCACAGTGTTTCAGGGGGGGGGGGGGGGGAGAAGACAAATATAATTCCCATGCATACCACAGTGTTACAGGGGGGGGGGGGGAGATGACAAATATAATTCCCATGCATACCACAGTGTTACAGGGGGGGGGGGGGAAGACAAATATAATTCCCATGCATACCACAGTGATACGGGGGGGGGGGGGGGAGAAGACAAATATAATTCCCATGCATACCACAGTGTTACGGGGGGGGGGGGGAGAGGACAAATATAATTCCCATGCGTACCACAGTGTTACAGGGGGGGAGAAGACAAATATAATTCCCATGCATACCACAGTGTTACGGGGGGGGAGAAGACAAATATAATTCCCATGCATACCACAGTGTTACAGGGGGGGGGGAGAAGACAAATATAATTCCCATGCATACCACAGTGTTACAGGGGGGGGAGAAGACAAATATAATGCCCATGCATACCACAGTGTTACAGGGGGGGGAGAAGACAAATATAATTCCCATGCATACCACAGTTTTACAGGGGGGGGGAGAAGACAAATATAATTCCCATGCATACCACAGTGTTACAGGGGGGGGGGGGAGAAGACAAATATAATTCCCATGCATACCACAGTTTTACAGGGGGGGGGAGAAGACAAATATAATTCCCATGCATACCATAATGTTACAAATCAAATCAAATTTATTTGTCACATACACATGGTTAGCAGATGTTAATGGTCACATGGTTAGCAGATGTTAATGCGAGTGTAGCGAAATGCTTGTGCTTCTAGTTCCGACAATGCAGTAATAACCAACGAGTAATCTAGCTAACAATTCCAAACTACTACCTTATACACACAAGTGTAAAGGGATAAAGAATATGTACATAAAGATATATGAATGAGTGATGGTACAGAGCGGCATAGGCAAGATGCAGTAGATGTTATCGAGTACAGTATATACATATGAGATGAGTATGTAAACAAAGTGGCATAGTTAAAGTGGCTAGTGATACATGTATTACATAAAGATGCAGTAGATGATATAGAGTACAGTATATACGTATATATATGAGATAAATAATGTTGGGTATGTAAACATTATATTAAGTAGCATTGTTTAAAGTGGGTAGTGATATATTTTACATCAATTCCCATCAATTCCCATTATTAAAGTGGCTGGAGTTGAGTCAGTGTGTTGGCAGCAGCCACTCAATGTTAGTGGTGGCTGTTTAACAGTCTGATGGCCTTGAGATAGAAGCTGTTTTTCAGTCTCTCAGACCTATTTGGGCGGTAAGCAAATTGGAGTGGGTCTAGGGTGTCAGGTAGGGTGGAGGTGATATGGTCCTTGACTAGTCTCTCAAAGCACTTCATGATGACGGAAGTGAGTGCTATGGGGCGGTAGTCGTTTACCTCAGTTAGCTCAGTTATCCTGGTCCGTGACTGGGCTGGTTTTCTTTTTGTAATCCGTGATTGACTGTAGACCCTGCCACATACCTCTTGTGTCTGAGCCGTTGAATTGCGATTCTACTTTGTCTCTATACTGACACTTAGCTTGTTTGATTGCCTTGCGGAGGGAATAGCTACACTGTTTGTATTCGGTCGTGTTTCCGGTCACCTTTCCCTGATTAAAAGCAGTGGTTCGCGCTTTCAGTTTCACGCGAATGCTGCCATCAATCCACGGTTTCTGGTTTGGGAATGTTTTAATCATTGCTATGGGAACGGCATCTTCAACGCACGTTCTAATGAACTCGCTCACCGAATCAGCGTATTCGTCAATGTTGTTTGACGCAATACGAAACATATCCCAGTCCACGTGATGAAAGCAGTCTTGGAGTGAGCCATGTTTCCGTGAAGCAAAGAACGTTACAGTCCCTGATGTCCCTCTGGAATGCTACCCTTGCTCGGATTTCATCAACCTTGTTGTCAAGAGACTGTACATTGGCGAGTAGTATGCTAGGGAGTGGCGCGCGATGTGCCCGTCTCCGGAGTCTGACCAGAAGACCGCTTCGTTTGCCTCTTTTACGATGTCGTTGTTTTGGGTCGCAGGCTGGGATCCATTCCGTTGTCCTGGGTGGAAGGCAGAAGACAGGATCTGCTCCGGGAAAGTCATATTCTTGGTCGTACTGATGGTGAGTTGATGCTGCTCTTATATTCAGTAGTTCTTCTCGACTGTATGTAATGAAACCTAAGATGACCTGGGGTACCAATGTAAGAAATAACACGTAAAAAAACAAAAAACTGCATAGTGTCCTAGGAACGCGAAGCGAGGCGGCCATCTCTGTCGGCGCCGGAAGTAACGGGGGGGGGGGGGGGCGGGGACAAGAGCTCTACGTTCCGCTAGCCTACTAGCCTACTCCCTATCACTACAGAGTCACTACGTGCCCTCGTCAAAAAATGATTTCACTAAAGGGATAGAGTGTCATTTGGGCCGCAAATCTAGTCTAGCAACCAGACTACAGAAACTTATTTAGTTTTGGGCCTAGCAACCAGACCACAGAAACTTATTTTGTGTTTTTAAAGTAATGACTGCCATGGCACCACCCAGCCGGGGGTGGATGGGGGAGGATGGGGTACCCCCCCCCCCCCCCCCCCCCCCCCCCCCCCCCCCCTCTTACTATGTACAACTCTTTTTGATTCATTATTAAGGTGTTTGAAACATAGTAGCCTGGCCATATCCTTTCTTTATAGCCCTTTATGGTTTCCGTCTATTGAGATCTACACAAAAAGGGTAATCGATACGTTTGCTGATGAGCTGTGATGACGTTCGTTAATTCAATATTCAGTTAGGAGCAGATATGTAATAAAGTAATGAGAATGTATAGCAGCAATGAATGTAATTTAGGATTTAAATTAAAATAGGAGAAGTATGCAATCATATCGGTGCCCATAGTAGGGTATGTCCCAAACGGAACCCTATTCCGTATGTAGTGAAATAGATTTTGAGTATGAGTGAGCTAATAGTGTGAATAGTTGCAGAAGGCTAGAGGGCCATTTCTGGGATGAACAGGGGGGCATTTTTGGGATGTACCCAGTAAGTGCGTTTTAAACAATCAGATTTGATTTAAGCGCCTATTAATAAGGGACATTAGAGAGAGCGTGGAAAATGAAAGGCTAGCAAAACAGGGACAGGTTGCAGGAGAGAGACCACATAGGCTGAGGTGCTGATTAGAAGACGGTGATGGTTTTCCTCGCATTTACGCACACACACACACACACACACACACACACACACACACACACACACACACACACACACACAAAAGCACACACGTAAATGGATGCATCTACACACAAACTCAAGGCCCTGAGGCTGTGTGTGTGTGTGTGTGTGTGTGTTTGTGTGTGTGTTACATGTGAGTTACGTGTGTGTGCATGTGTTTGTGTGTGTGTTACATGTGAGTTACGTGTGTGTGTGTGTGGAACTCCCAGCATAACAAATGAGGTTTAGTCATGAAGGCTTATTTCCTTTATGCGCCTGCTGGATATTTTACAACACTCTCAGATCCATAAAGGGCTTTTGAAGATGCCGCCGACTATCCAATAAAACTCAAACATCTGGAAGACCATCCCAGTACAGCAGGACAGAGGTAACACACACACGCACACACACGCACACACGCACACACACACACACACACACACACACACACACACACACACACACTCTCTCACACACGCACACACACACGCACACACGCACAGACACACACACACACACACACACACACTCTCTCACACACGCACACACACACGCAAGCTCAGAGCAAGCAGGGGAAAGGTTACATTTATAGAGTCACTTTCAACAGGAAGGTAAACTAAGATCTGTGCTATTATTAGCAGAACATCCTACTGGAGTCGTCTCTAGCATGAAACAGATAGCATGCACATTGGTGATAGGTTTCCATACAAAACAGATGGTTAGGACGTAAAAGGCTTTAAATGTTGCTTTATTATGCCCTTTGACTCTACAATCATGTTGTGAATAATGTTAATAAAATAACCTTGTGTTGTCAATCATAAAGGGAACAACTCCACAGGATCCTGTTATGCATTAAAGTTCCCGAGAACTCTTTACCCCATTAAAATTCCCGAGAACTCTTTACCCCCATTAAAGTCCCCGAGAACTCTTTACCCCAATTAAAGTTCCCAAGAACTCTTTACCCCCACACTCTTAGAAAAAAAGGTTTCCAAAAGGATTATTCGTCTGTCCCCATAGAAAACCCTTTTGGTTCCAAGTAGAACCCTTTTTGGTTCCAGGTAGAACCCTTTTTTTGGTTCCAGGTAGAACCCTTTTTAGGGTTTCATCTAGCACCCTTTTTAGGGTTTCATCTATAACCCTTTTGGGTTCTACATGGAACACAAAACTTTTCTACTTGGAACAAAAAAGGGTTCTACCTGGAACCAAAAGGTTTTACCTGGAAGCAAAAAAGGGTTCTATTTGGAACCAAAAGGGTTTTACCTGGAACCAAAAGGGTTTTACCTGGAACCAAAAAAGGGTGTTCAAATGGTTCTGCTATGGGGATGGACGAAGAACCATTTAAGGTTCTAGATAACACCTTTTTGAGAATATATCTGAATATATCTGTTCCAAAGTCTATTATATAGAACTTAGAATTTTAGAATGTCTGCTGTAAGCATTCTATCCAGTGAAGGTTCTGAGTTCCACAGCCCAGACAGACAGACAGACAGACAGCCTGTACTTCCCCCCCAGAGCCCCAGATGGTGTAGCTTTACTGCACCCAGGAGGCCAGGCAGAGCCTGTGACTTTTGCTCCTCGCCCCTACAGCTGACAGACTGCAACAGCTGGCCCTGCTACAACATGTTCTCATACACACACGCAACAAGAACACAAATATTCACACACGCATACTACACGTACACACACACACACACGTACAAACACAGCAAGGGTGCATTCACATTCATGAACACACACATGCACGCACACACAGTAAGAACGGTGAGGAAGGACACTCAACCCAAAGGCACAGCAGGCTTTACGTGATTGACAGCAGCAGGCCCTCTCCCCAGCGCATTAAAACATGCATACACGCATACAAGTTCATGTAGTTGGAGAAGGAAATGCATTGCTTTACATTTACCATCAGGTTGTACCCTCTTTCCGTGCATTCCAAAATGGTTGCACCCTCCTATAAAAGGTGACCTGACCTAGATCGCATTCTCTATCAATGTGACCAAAGGGCATGGCTTATAGCCTTTAAGGGAGGGTGGAGGGAGGTGAGGGGGGAGTAAGATTTCAAATGATATTTCACTTTCTATTTTCGGACAGATCTCGCTGAACCCGTTACTGGGTCCAAAACAAACAGAGTTTAAAATAAACCACCTTTCAAATTGACCCCGTAAAATTGGTATATAAACTCAATGCATAATGACTTGAAGAAGGATTTACCTGATGCATGCAAAGATGTTATCTGTAGTTGTTGTTGTTTACAATGAAAAATAATGAGAGAAATCTTCAATTGATTCATGATTTTTAAAAAGATCTAAATTAATTAAAATTGTATAATTTATAAGAACGAGAAAAGGAAGGAAGTAAAAAAAAAAAAAAAAAGTAAGTAAAAAAAAAATAAAAATCTAATCTAAAATATTCACAGTCTGGAGAACAAAGTTAGTGCCGGAAGCCACATCAAAAGACTGCTATTATCTGAAAAGTCAATATCACTAATCAGAAGTAATTATAACAGAGGGTACAGCAGCAGCTTCTGGTTCCCTGACGCAGTTCCCGGGACGTGGAGCGCATGACACTTTGTCACAGACAAGAGGATTCTATCCAAAATAAAATAATTCTAGACTCCAGACTCGACAGTAAGAGACACCTGTACTGATCTGAATGACATGTGCTCTTATTAACCATGGACTAAATTGACCTTCTTTGTCTCTCTCTCTCTTCCTCTCTTTATCTTCCTCCCTCTCTCTCGCCTACTCTCAGTCTCTCTCTGTATCTCATTCTCTCAGTCTCTCTCTGCCCCCCCCTCTCTCTCACTCTCTCCCCTACTCTGTCTGTCTCTCTCTGACCCCCCCCCCCCTCTCTCTCACTCTCTCCCCTACTCCGTCTGTCTCTCTCTGCCCCCCCCCTCTCTCACTCTCTCCCCTACTCTCAGTCTCTCTCTGTATCTCAATCTCAGTCTCTCGTTCTCAGTATCTCTCTCTCTCTGTATCAGTCTCTCTCTCTCTCTCTATATCTGTCTCTCTCTCTGTGTATCTCAGTCTCTCTCTCTCTGTATCAATTCAATTCAAGGGCTTTATTGGCATGGGAAACATGTGTTAACATTGCCAAAGCAAGTGAGGTAGATAATATATAAAGTGAATATATAAAGTGAAATAAACAATAAAAATTAACAGTAAACATTACACATGCAGAAGTTTCAAAACAATAAAGACATTACAAATGTCATATTATATATATACAGTGTTTTAACAATGTACAAATGGTTAAAGGACACAAGATAAAATAAATAAGCATAAATATGTGTTGTATTTACAATGGTGTTTGTTCTTCACTGGTTGCCCTTTTCTCGTGGCAACAGGTCACAAATATTGCTGCTGTGATGGCACACTGTGGAATTTCACCCTGTAGATATGGGAGTTTATCAAAATTAGATTTGTTTTCGAATTCTTTGTGGATCTGTGTAATCTGAGGGAAATATGTCTCTCTAATATGGTCATACATTGGGCAGGAGGTTAGGAAGTGCAGCTCAGTTTCCACCTCATTTTGTGGGCAGTGAGCACATAGCTTGTCTTCTCTTGAGAGCCATGTCTTCCTACGGCGGCCTTTCTCAATAGCAAGGCTATGCTCACTGTATCTCAGTCTCTATCTCTCTCTCTCTCTGTATCTCAGTCTATCTCTCTGTATCTCAGTCTCTCTCTCTCTCTGTATCTCAGTCTGTCTCTCTCTCTGTATCTCAGTCTGTCTCTCTGTATCTCAGTCTGTCTCTCTGTATCTCAGTCTCTCTCTCTCTCTGTATCTCAGTCTGTCTCTCTCTGTATCTCAGTCTGTCTCTCTCTGTATCTCAGTCTGTCTCTCTGTATCTCAGTCTCTCTCTCTGTATCTCAGTCTCTCTCTCTGTATCTCAGTCTCTCTCTCTCTGTATCTCAGTCTCTCTGTATCTCTCTCGCTAAACTTTGATATGTCTCTCTGTCTTACAGTAGGGGAGTATAAAGTGTCTGGCCAAAGCTCTAGTGAAATGGGGATTGGCCCAGGCAAATCAGGCAAAGATAATTGTACTATCAAACATGTCTGCACAACTGGTGGTCTGCTGAGGGTGACAGCAGGCAATAATCTGTAATTAAGAATCTGGGTGATGGAGAGGGAGAGGGAGGGAGGGAGGGAGGGAGCCACGGAAGGAGTCAGGGAGGGTAGTCAGGACAGCAGGGAGGGAGGGGAGTCAGGACAGCAGGGAGGGAGGGAGGGAGTCAGGACAGCAGAGAGGGAGGGAGGGAGTCAGGACAGCAGGGAGGGAGGGAGGGAGGGAGGGAGGGAGTCAGGACAGCAGGGAGGGAGCGTGTGAGCCAGGGAAGGAGTCAGGGAGGGGAGTCAGGGTGGGCGGTAGGGAGGAAGGAAGGGAGGGAGTCAGTGAGGGAGGAAGGAGGGGAGTCAGTGAGGGAGGGAGGAAGGAAGGAAGGGAGTCAGTGAGGGAGGGGGGAAGGAAGGAAGGGTGGTAGGGAAGGAGTCAAGGAGGGAGGAAGGGAGGGAGTCAGGGAGGGAGGGATTGAGGGTGGTTGGGCAGTAGGGAGTCAAGGAAGGGAGTCGGGGAGGGAGGAAGGAAGGAAGTGTGGGAGCGAGTCAGTGAGGGAGGTAGGGAGAGAGGTAGGGAGTCAGTCAGTGAGGGAGTCAGGGAGGAAGGGAGGGAGGGAGTCAGGGAGGGAGGGAGGGAGGGAGGGAGGGAGGGAGGGAGGGAGGGAGGGAGGGAGGGAGGGAGGGAGGGAGGGAGGGAGGATGGGTGGGAGGGAGTCAGGGAGCGAGGAAGGGAGTCAGGGAGGGAGCAGGAGACATAGCCGGGGCTTCAGATAGAGCAGTGGGACATGGCAGGGGCATGGTCCTCTCTCTCTGGCAGGCAAACACACACACACACAAGTTGTGTCTGACACACACCCTCGGCACGAGAGCGAATGTGCCACGGTCAAACCGACCATAGGACGGCGTGTCAAACTGATGATTGATTCAGCTCATAATCTCTGAGAGATGTGGAGAGAATAGAAAGAGATTGAGAGGGTGTTTCTGTGTGAAACTGTTCTTCTTGTCTCACTCAACAGAAAAGATCTACAGTCAATATGATGAATGACAGTCAATACGATGAATGACAGTTAACTGAGGCAAGCAACACTGAACCATGCATGAGGCACCAACTATTCCGGACGACTATGTGATCTCACTCTCTGTAGCTGATGTGAGTAAGACCTTTAACATTCGCAAGGCCACGGGGTCAGACGGAATACCAAGACGCCAACTCAGAGAATGCGCTGACCATCTGGCAAGTGTCTTCACTGATATTTTCCAACGATCCCTGATGCGGTCTGCAATACCAACTTGGTTCAAACAGACGACCATAGTCCCCATTCCCAAGAACGACAAGGTAACCTTCCTAAATGACTATTGCCCCGTAGCACTCACAACTGTAGCCATGAAATGCTTTGAAAGGCTTGTCATGTCTCACATCAACACTATCATCCCAGACACCCTGGACCCACTCCAATTTGCATATTGCCCAAACAGATTCACAGATGACACAATCTCTATTGTACTCCACACTGCCCTCACCCACTTGGACAAAATGAATACCTATGTAAGGGAAGACCCCCCTGAAATGGACAAAAAGGAATGGGGACTTATTGGCACCGTACGAAACATATACACGATGTACAATACCACTCAAATGGACGGCATTTAATTCAAAACTTATTGTAAGTGTCACACAGCAAAAATCCAATAGATGGCGAGCGCGCTCCACAGTAAATTTTCATATTGCAAATGCACATCAAGTCAAGACCCAAGGGTCATATTTTGAAAATTAAAAAAAAAATCAAAAACGTATCACTCCCTTAAAAAAGTGTGTTCTGGACCTTTTTTCGAAATTCTTTTCATTTTTTTTGTATCAATTATACATGTATAAGAACTATATGAACATACTTTTGTCATATTTTATTGTCATATTTTTTTTTATTGTCCACAAGGCATATGTTTTGTCCATTTCCAATATGATTTCATAGGAAGTCAAAAGTCCAAATCAAAAATCAGTGAACCATGGCCAAATGCCATAAGAAATGTCCAAATGCAATATGAAAGTATTGAAAGTGCCAAATCAGGATGTTATGTCCATTTGCCATGTACGGTTATAGGAAGTCTGTTTCCAAACCCCAAAGTCAGTGAACCATGTCCAAATGCCATTTATACTGCCCAAATGATATATAGCACTATGTTAAGCCATGGATCAACCTAGATGGTCTATTTGTCATGTATGATAAGGGAGAAGTGGGGCTCTTGTTTTTTAACGATTTTTATGAAAAACTTCCAAAATGACCAGGCCAGAATATGACTATTGGATGGGCACCTGGGAGGGGGGGGGGGGGTGCTCCCTAACCAACCGTAGACCCCTTGCTCCCCCTAAAGGCATTAAAAGCAAATTTTAAAATGTGCTCCTGGTAACCCATTCCAATCACCAGGTGCACAACTGTCCATTTGCAATATGTTTCAATGGGCATTTACCATCATGAATTTGACATGCTCAAAAATACTGCAGAAATGCAAAATTGACTGGCCCGATGAACTCGGGATGGCCGGGCAGTGATAGTGGTTCCTCTCCATCACTCGATGTGTTGATTTCATCGTATCCATTTGGTGATGTTTTTTCACTGTTGAATCTTATTGCAAATGGGACAAAAGTCAGCCAGCAAGTCACCGTCCATCAGTCAATTAGATATCATTCTGACACCAAACTGATACAAGCTGACACCACACCCACTTTTTCCAACTCGTTTAGAAGCCAACTATCACATATTTCAGAGCAGTTCCAAAATTCATAGTGCCTTCAGTTTAAACCATAATAAAAACATAAAACAGGTACGTATACCATTATACCATCTACCCATACCAATCTACCTATATACCCATCCACCCATATACCCATCTACCCATCTACCCATGTATCTATATACCCATCAACCCATCTACCCATCCACCCATCTACCTAACCACTCATATCACATTATACCATCCACCCATATACCATTATACCATCCACCCATCCTCCTATATATACCCATCCACCCATATACCCATCTACCCATCTACCCATGTATCTATCTACCCATCAACCCATCTACCCATCCACCCATCTACCTAACCACTAATATCACATTATACCATCCACCCATATACCATTATACCATCCACCCATACTCCTATATATACCCATCCACCCATATACCCATCTACCCATCTACCCATGTATCTATCTACCCATCTACCCATCCACCCATCTACCTAACCACTAATATCACATAATACCATCCACCCATATACCATTATACCATCCACCCATCCTCCTATATATACCCATCCACCCAACTACCCATCTACCCATGTATCTATCTACCCATCAACCCATCTACCCATCCACCCATCTACCTAACCACTAATATCACATTATACCATCCACCCATACACCATTATACCATCCACCCATCCTCCTATATATACCCATCCACCCATATACCCATCTAACCATCTACCCATGTATATATCTACCCATCAACCCATCTACCCATCCACCCATCTACCTAACCACTCATATCAGATTATACCATCCACCCATATACCATTATACCATCCACCCATCCTCCTATATATACCCATCAACCCATCAACCCACCCAACTACCTACCTAGCCATTTACCCATCCACCGATCCACACATCTAATCATCTACCAATATACCCATCCTCCCATCTACCTATCCACCCATATACCATTATACCATCCACCCATCTACCCATATACAAATCCACCAATATTCCCATATACCCATCCACCCATCTACCCATAAACCCATCCACCCATATACCCATCCACCCATCTACCCATAAACCCATCCACCCATCTACCTATCCACCGATCTACCCATATACAAATCCATCCATATACACATCCACCCATCTACCCATGTATCTATTTACCCATCCTCCCATATACCCATCCAACAATCCAACCATATACCCATTGACCTATACACCCATTTACATATCCACCCTGTATACCCATCTACCCATTTACGCATCCACCCATTTCTCCATCTACCCATCCACCCTTCTAGCCATCTATCCATTTATCCATCTATCCATCCTTCCAAATACCCATCCACCCATCTAGACATCCATCTGCCCATCCACCCATCTACCCATCTACCTATCCACCATCAACCCATCTTCCAACACACCCATCCTCCCGTATAACATCCAACCATCACCCATCTACCAATATACCCATCCACCCATAGACCCATCCACCCATAGACCCATCTACCCATCTACCCATATACCTAACCACCCATCTACCCATCTACCTACTCACCCATTCACCCATCTACCTATTCACCATTCACCCATCCACCCATATATCCATCTACCCAACCACCCATCTACCCATATACCTATTCACCCATTCACCCACCTACCTATCCACCCATCTACCATCCACCAATCTACCCATATACATATCCACCCATATACCCATCCAACCATCCATACATCCACCCATCCACCCATATTCCCAACCAACCATCTACCCATATACCTATTCACCCATCCACACATCTACCTATCCACCCAAATACCATTATACCAGCCACACATCTACCCATATACAAATCCATCCATCTACCCATTCAACCATCCACCCATATACCTACCCACCAATATACCCATCCACCCATCCTCCCATATATCTATCCACCCATCCAACCATGAACCCATATACCAATCCACCCTTCCAACCATCTACCCATCTACCTATATACCATTATACCATCAACCCATATACCACTATACCCATCCAACCCGTCTACCCATCCACCCATCTATCCATTCACCCATTAACCAATCTACCCATCTACATGTCCACCCATATACCTATGTACCCATGTATCTATCTGCCCATCCTCCCATCTAGCCATATACCCATCTACCCTTCTACCCATCTAGCCATCCAACCATCCAACCATCTACCCATCTTCCCATCTATACATTTATCCATCTACACATCCTCCCATATACCCATCTACCCAGAAACCCACCCAGCCTTCTACCCATCCTCCTATCTACCCATCCACCCATCTGCCTCCCAACACATTTACCCATCTACCATATACCCATCTATCCATCTACCCATCTACCCATCCACCCATATACCCATAAACCCATACACCTATCTACCTATCCACCCAAATACCATTTTACCATCCACACATATGCCCATCTACCCATCTACCTATCCACCATCTACCCATCTAACCATCCTCCCATCTATGCACCCATCCAACCATCTACCATCGACCCATCCACCCATCTACCTATCTACCATTCTCCCATCCACCCATCCACCCATCCACCATTGCCCATCTACCCATCCTCCCATCCACCCATATACCCATCCTCCCATCTACCCATCCACCCATCTACGCATTCACCCATCTACCATACACCCATCTATCCATGTACCCATGCACCCATCCACCCATGTACTCATGTACCCATTTACCTATGTACCCATCCACCCTTATGCCCATCTACACATCAAATCAAATCAAATCAAATGTATTTATATAGCCCTTCGTACATCAGCTGATATCTCAAAGTGCTGTACAGAAACCCAGCCTAAAACCCCAAACAGCAGGCAATGCAGGTGTAGAAGCAAAACTACCTAGAAAGGCCAAAACCTAGGAAGAAACCTAGAGAGGAACCAGGCTATGTGGGGTGGCCAGTCCTCTTCTGGCTGTGCCAGGTGGAGATAATAACAGAACATGGCCAAGATGTTCAAATGTTCATAAATTACCAGCAAGGTCAAATAATAATAATCACAGGCAGAACAGTTGAAACTGGAGCAGCAGCACGGCCAGGTGGACTGGGGACAGCAAGGAGTCATCATGTCAGGTAGTCCTGAGGCATTGTCCTAGGGCTCAGGTCCTCCAAGAGAGAGAACGAAAGAGAGAAAGAGAATTAGAGAGAGCGTACTTAAATTCACACAGAACACCGGATAGGACAGGAGAAGTACTCCAGATATAACAAACTGACCCTAGCCCCCGACACAAACTACTGCAGCATAAATACTGGAGGCTGAGACAGGAGGGGTCAGGAGACACTGTGGCCCCATCCACTGGCACCCCAAACAGGGCCAAACAGGAAGATTATGACCCCACCCACTTTGCCAAAGCACAGCCCCCACACCACAAGAGGAATATCTTCAACCACCAACTTACGATCCTGAGTATAGCCCACAAAGATCTCCGCCACGCCACAGCCCAAAGGGGTGCGCCAACCCAGACAGGAAGATCACATCAGTGACTCAACCCACTCAAATGACGCACCCCTCCTAGGGACGGTATGAAAGAGCCCTAGTAAGCCAGTGACTCAGCCCCTGTAATAGGGTTAGAGGCAGAGAGTCCCAGTAGAAAGAGGGGAACCGGCCAGGCAGAGGCAGCTAGGGCGGTTCGTTGCTCCAGAGCCTTTCCGTTCACCTTCACACTCCTGGGCCAGACTACACTCATTCATATGACCCACTGAAGAGATGAGTCTTCAGTAAAGACCTAAAGGTTGAGACCGAGTTTGCGTCTCTCACATGGGTAGGCAGACCATTCCATAAAAATTGAGCTCTATAGGAGAAAGCCCTGCCTCCAGCTATTTGCTTAGAAATTTTAGTGACAATTAGGAGGCCTGCGTCTTGTGACCGTAGAGCACGTGTAGGTATGTTTTTTTTTTTACCTTTATTTAACCAGTTAAGAACAAATTCTTATTTTCAATGATGGCCTGGGAACAGTGGGTTAACTGCCTGTTCAGGGGCAGAACGACAGATTTGTACCTTGTCAGCTCGGGGGTTTGAACTCGCAACCTTCCGGTTACTAGTCCAACGCTCTAACCACTAGGCTACCCTGCCGCCCCGTAGAGCACGGGGCAGGACCAAATCAGAGAGATAGGTAGGAGCAAGCCCATGTAATGCTTTGTAGGTTAGCAGTAAAACCTTGAAATCAGCCCTTGCCTTGACAGGAAGCCAGTGTAGGGAGGCTAGCACTGGAGTAATATGATCAAATTTTTTGGTTCTAGTCAGGATTCTAGCAGCGTATTTAGCACTAACTGAAGTTTATTTAGTGCTTTATCCGGGTAGCCGGAAAGTAGAGCATTGCAGTAGTCTAACCTAGAAGTGACAAAAGCATGGATTCATTTTTGGACAGAAAGTTTCTGATTTTTGCAATGTTACGTAGATGGAAAAAAGCTGTCCTTGAAACAGTCTTGATATGTTCTTCAAAAGAGAGATCAGGGTCCAGAGTAATGCCAAGGTCCTTCACAGTTTTATTTGAGATGACTGTACAACCATTAAGATGAATTGTCAGATTCAACAGAAGATCTCTTTGTTTCTTGGGACCTAGAACAAGCATCTCTGTTTTGTCAAAGTTTAAAAGTAGACCGTTTGCAGCCATCCACTTCCTTATGTCTGAAACACATGCTTCTAGCGAGGGCAATTTTGGGGCTTCACCATGTTTCAGTGAATGGTACAGCTGTGTGTCATCCGCATAGCAGTGAAAGTTAACATTATGTTTTCCAATGACATCTCCAAGAGGTAAAATATATAGTGAAAACAATAGTGGTCCTAAAACGGAACCTTGAGGAACACCGAAATGTACAGTTGATTTGTCAGAGGACAAACCATTCACAGAGACAAACTGATATCTTTCCGACAGATAAGATCTAAACCAGGCCAGAACTTGTCCATGTAGACCAATTTGGGTTTCCAATCTCTCCAAAAGAATGTGGTGATCGATGGTATCAAAAGCAGCACTAAGGTCTAGGAGCACGAGGACAGATGCAGAGCCTCGGTCTGATGCCATTAAAAGGTAATTTACCACCTTCACAAGTGCAGTCTCCGTGCTATGATGGGGTCACTAACCAGACTGGAGCATTTCATATACCTTGTTTGTCTTCAGGAAGGCAGTGAGTTGCTGCGCAACAGCCTTTTCTAAAATGTTTGAGAGGAATGGAAGATTCGACATAGGCCGATTAGTTTTTTATATTTTCTGGGTCAAGGTTTGGCTTTTTCAAGAGAGGCTTTATTACTGCCACTTTTAGTGAGTTTGGTACACATCCGGTGGATAGAGAGCCGTTTATTATGTTCAACATAGGAGGGCCAAGCACAGGAAGCAGCTCTTTTAGTAGTTTACTTGGAATAGGGTCCAGTATACAGCTTGAAGTTTTAGAGGCCCTGATTATTTTCATCATTGTGTCAAGAGATATAGTACTAAAACACTTGCGTGTCTCTCTTTGTCCAAGGTCCTGGCAGAGTTGTGCAGACTCCGGACAACTGAGCATTGAAAGAATACGCAGATTTAAAGAGGAGTCCGTAATTTGCTTTCTAATAATCATGATTTTTTCCTTAAAGAAGTTAATGAATTTATTACTGCTGAAGTGAAAGCCATCCTCTCTTGGGGAATGCTGCTTTTTAGTTAGCTTTGCGACAGTATCAAAAAGGAATTTCGGATTGTTCTTATTTTCCTCAATTCAGTTGGAAAAATAGGATGATCGAGCAGCAGTAAGTGCTCTTCGATACTGCACGGTACTGTCTTTCCAAGATAGTCAGAAGACTTCCAGTTTGGTGTGGCGCCATTTCCGTTCCAATTTTCTGGAAGCTTGCTTCAGAGCTCCGGTATTTTCTGTATACCAGGGAGCTAGTTTCTTATGAGAAATGTTTTTAGTTTTTAGGGGTGCAACTGCATCTAGGGTATTGTGCAAGGTTAAATTGAGTTCCTCAGTTAGGTGGTTAACTGATTTTTGTCCTCTGGCATCCTTGGGTAGACGGAGGGAGTCTGGAAGGACATCAAGGAATCTTTGTGTTGTCTGTGAATTTATAGCACAACTTTTGATGTTCCTTGGTTGGGGTCTGAGCAGATTATTTGTTGCAATTGCAAACATGATAAAATGGTGGTCCAATAGTCCAAGATTATGAGGAAAAACTTTAAGATCCACAACATTTATTCCATGGGACAAAACTAGGTCCACAGTATGACTGTGACAGTGAGTAGGTCCAGAGACATGTTGGACAAAACCCACTGAGTTGATGATGGCTCCGAAAGCCTTTTGGAGTCGGTCTGTGGACTTTTCCATGTGAATATTAAAGTCACCAAAGATTAGAATATTGTCTGCTATGACTACAAGGTCCGATAGGAATTCAGGGAACTCAATGAGGAACGCTGTATATGGCCCAGGAGGCCTGTAAACAGTAGCTATAAAAATTGATTGAGTAGGCTGCATAGATTTCATGACTAAAAGCTCAAATTTGTAAATTGAAATTTGCTATCGTAAATGTTAGCAACACCTCCGCCTTTGCGGGATGCACGGGGGATATGGTCACTAGTGTAGCCAGGAGGTAAGGCCTCATTTAACACAGTAAATTCATCAGGCTTAAGCAATGTTTCAGTCAGGCCAATCACATCAAGATTATGTTCAGTGATTAGTTCAATGACTATAATTGCCTTTAAAGTAAGGGATCTAACATTAAGTTGCCCTATTTTGAGATGTGAGGTATCATGATCTCTTTCAATAATGACAGGAATGAAGGAGGTCTTTATCCTAGTGAGATTGCTAAGGCGAACACCGCCATGTTTAGTTTTGCCCAACCTAGGTCGAGGCACAGACACGTTCTCAATGGGGATAGCTGAGCTGACTACACTGACTGTGCAAGTGGCAGACTCCACCATGCTGGCTGGCTGGCTAACAATCTGCTGCCTGGCCTGCACCCTATTTCATTGTGGAGCTAGAGGAGTTAGAGCCCTGTCTATGTTGGTAGATAAGATGAGAGCACCCCTCCAGCTAGGATGGAGTCCGCAGGTCAGGCTTGGTCCTGTTGGTACTGTTTGTGGATGATTCCCAGAAAGAGGGACAATTATCTACAAATTCTATATTTTGGGAGGGGCAGAAAACAGTTTCAACCAGCGATTGAGTTGTGAGACTCTGCTGTAGAGCTCATCACTCCCCCTACCTGGGAGGGGGCCAGAGAAAATTACTCGATGCCAACACACCATTCTAGCTGATTTACACGCTGAAGCAATGTTGCGCTTGGTGATCTCTGACTGTTTCAATATCTCTATACTCTCTACGCTCGGCAGTTTTAGTGCGAAGCTTCGGTGTCTCAGACCCCGTAACGGGAGGAGTAGAGACCAGAGAAGACTCGGCCTCTGACTCCGACCCGCTGCTTAATGGGGAAAACCGGTTGAAAGTTTGTCGGCTGAATGAGCGACACCGGTTGAGCGTTCCTACCAGAAACCGTGAGAAAGTTGTCTGGCTGCGGGGACCGTGTGAGGGGATTTATACTAACGGTACTATCTGTACTTACTGGTGGCACAGACGCTGTTTCATCCTTTCCTACACTGAAATTACCCTTGCCTAATGATTGCGTCTGAAGCTGGGCTAGCAGCATAGCTATCCTCGCCGTAAGGCGATCGTTCTCCTGTATATTATGAATACAGCGACTGCAATTAGAAGGCATCATGTTAATGTTACTACTTAGCTTCGGCTGTTGGAGGTCCTGACGAACCACGTCCAGATAAAGCATCCGGAGTGAAAAAGTTGAATGAAAAAAAAAATTTGAGGAAAAAATAAAAAAAATGGTAATTAAAAAGTAAAAACCATAAAGTTCTCAGGTGGCAAAGTAAGTAAACAAAACGCACAGCAACACGTAAACAAGTCTGCAAGTTGTGACCGGAAATTCACCATCCATCTATCTACCCATCCATCCATCTACCCATCCATCCATCCATATACCCATCCATCCATCTACCCATCCATCCATCCATCCATCCATATACCCATCCATCCATCTACCCATCCATCCATCTACCCATCCATCCATCTACCCATCCATCCACCTACCCATCCATCCACCTACCCATCTAGCCATATATCCATCCATATACTCATCCATCCATATACCCATATATCCATCTATATACCCATCCATCCATATACCCATCCATCCACCTACCCATCTAGCCATATATTCATCCATATACTCATCCATCCATATACCCATATATCCATCTATATACCCATCCAGCCATCTACCCATCCATCCATCTACCCATCCATCTATATACCCATCCATCCATATACCCATCCATCCACCTACCCACCTAGCCATATATTCATCCATATACCCATCCATCCATATACCCATCTAGCCATATGTCCATCCATCTACCCATCTAGCCATATATTCATCCATATACCCATCCATCCATATACCCATCCATCCATATACCCATAAACCCATCCATCCATCCATCCATCTAGCCAGATACCCATCCATCCATATACCCATCCATCCATCTACCCATCCATCCATATACCCATCCATCCATCTACCCATCCATATACCCTTCCATCCATATACCCATCCATCCATATACCATCCATCCATATACCCATCCACCCATCCATCCATCCATCCATCTACCCATCCATCCATCTACCCGTCCATCCATATACCCATCCATCCATATACCCATCCATCCATATACCCATCCATCCATATACCCATCCATCCATCTACCCATCCATCCATCTACCCATCCATCCATATACCCATCCATCCATATACCCATCCATCCATATACCCATCCATCCATCCATATACCCATCCATCCATCCATCTACCCATCCATCCATCTACCCATCCATCCATCTACCCATCCATATTTCCATCCATCCATCCATATACCCATCCATCCATCCATATACCCATCCATCCATCTACCCATCCATATACCCATCCATCCATCCATCTACCTGTCCATCCATATACCCATCCATCCATATACCCATCCATCCATATACCCATCCATCCATATACCCATCCATCCATCTACCCATCCATCCATCTACCCATCCATCCATATACCCATCCATCCATATACCCATCCATCCATATACCCATCCATCCATCTACCCATCCATCCATCTACCCATCCATCCATCTACCCATCCATATTTCCATCCATCCATCCATATACCCATCCATCCATCCATATACCCATCCATCCATCTACCCATCCATATACCCTTCCATCCATATACCCATCCACTCATCTACCCATCCATCCATATACCCATCCATCCATATACCCATCCATCCATATACCCATCCACTCATCTACCCATCTAGCCAGATACCCATCCATCCATTCAGGCTGAAATGGCTTCAGGAATGGCTTCCCTGATCATTAGCAAGGTCACTATTAATTACTCACAATGTCTCTGTTTATATTTATCTAATGGGGAAACAACTTTTTTGTTTAATTATTCTCCCTCTTCACACGTTATAAATCAGCAGCATTGCTTGTTGTCTGAGAAATGGAGTCTTCATTGATTTTGGGATGGATTTAATAACCCTCTTCAACAAGCGTAGAAAATCACTTCACAGCAGTGTAAATGAAGGTCTGGGCTTGGATGTAATCAGAGGCACATTAGAGTAGACTTTCAGGTCATAGACTTTAAGTGTTGCTGCTCTGTTTCAAAGAGCCAAGATATTTATTAGAGGAGTTTGTTTACAAAAGCAAGCTGCTAATGTGAGGTTGGTGTGTGTGTGTGTTTGTGTGTGTGCATGCGCGTGCACGTGTTGATAAGTAGAAGCTCATATTCTTGCCAGCTTTGCTATGCTATGCTATGCTATGCTATGCTATGCTATGCTATGCTATGCTATGCTCAGTCCCCTGTGCCTGTCTGTGTTGGCTGACTGTCGTCTACCAAGTAAACTATCACCAGCAGTCACGGGCTTGATTGCTGGAGCAACACCATTCAATCCCCCTCGGGGGGGAGGGGAGTCCAGAAATATCCACCGTCAGACTCGGATTCAACTACTGTTCAAAATCATTCCAGATACTTTAGCTGTGCTTGATTGAGCTTGTCTGGCTTTAATAGACCAACAGAACAGTTCAAAAATGGCTAAATGTGTCACTCCAGGCAGCCTGAAGCAACGTCTTATACACATCCATAGCTGTGATGTGTTAGAGCTATCTCGAACACGTACTGACTGTTTGATCACAGCTTGATGTCTCCGCGTGAGAATCTAATTAGAGGCGACGACAACTTTACTCTGCCAACACAAATTTCCCCGTGGTCTCTTTCTCTGCGTTCCTTCCCAGTTCCCCACACAGACATAGGGGCTGCATGGCTGCCAGGCGTTCATTTATAATGTACCTTGAATTTCCGTTGGGTTGACTTTTTGTCTCTGCTTTATCTTCCCCTTCTCGTTTCAACCCCACACACTCAGCTTTAGGAGATGAGCAGAGAGCCAAAGACAGCTGTCTCTTTTCTTAGTGATTGTCTCTACTGGGATGTGATTCACTGGGATGTGATTCACTGGGATGTGATTCACTGGGATGTGATTCACTGGGATGGGATTCACTGGTATGTGATTCCCTGGGATGTGATTCCCTGGGATGTGATTCCCTGGGATGTGATTCCCTGGGATGTGATGCACTGGGATGTGATGCATTGGGATGTGATTCACTGGGATGTGATGCACTGGGATGTGATGCACTGGGATGTGATTCACTGAGATGTGATGCACTGGGATGTGATTCACTGGGATGTGATGCACTGCCTGATTTCACATCACGCAAACATTGACCAGGTGCATTGCAAAACACTCTCTCTCTCTCTCTCTCTCGCTCCCTCTCTCGCTCCCTCGCTCCCTCCCTCGCTCGCTCCCTCGCTCCCTCCCTCCCTCGCTCCCTCCCTCCCTCGCTCGCTCCCTCTCTCCCTCCCTCTCTCCCTCCCTCTCTCTCTCCCTCCCTCCCTCCCTCCCTCCCTCCCTCCCTCCCTCACCATGTTTCACACTATCAGGCAGACTTGTACCATACTTTGCTGTCTCTGACAATTCCCCTTCCACATAGTCATTTCCGGCATGGTGTCAACAACTGTGGTGGATACGAAACCAGACTACGTAACCAGACTACGTAACCAGACTAGAGTCCTGAATGGGTCCGTTCTTTTGGGGCCGCACGTGTCCTGCGCCGGCCAAACAGAAGTCATGCCATGAACTCAAAAACGATAGGCCTATCTTCTTATTTTCGTAACGTGATGTGGCACATAGATGGCTCTAATCACTTCAAAAAAGAGCCTTCTAATCAAATAGTTTTAATTTAAACTTAAATTTAAGAAAAATCCCAGAATCTAACAGGCTATAAAAAAAAATCCCAGATTTGAATAGGCTGCAGACTTTTACCAGTCGCATAGGTTTGAACTTTATACGGCATGCGTGTGAGCTACATGTAAATCAGGGGGTCGGCAACAGGGGTGCCCCCCCCAAAAAAAATGTATACAAAGTTTGATTTTGTGGGGTTGGGGTGATCGTGTCTCAACAAGTTATAAAATTATAGTTATTTTACAAATACAATCTCTTGTTGTGCTTAGTTGTTGTCAGTTTGTACAAATTATTATAATTATTATAATTATGTTCCAGCCCCCGTGACCATCCGCTCATACAAAACAATTCCTGCAGCAGAATCTAGTTACCTACTCCTGGTCTAAACGAAGGAAAGACTGATTTCATCTTGTAATTATCTGATAATTAACTGAATTATCGTAAACAAACACTGAGTGTAAAAAATTAAATAAAAATGTTTCCTTGACATAGACTGAACAGCTATGATCCCTTATTGATGTCACTTGTTAAATCCACTTCAGATCAGTGTAGATGAAGGGGAGGAGACAGGTTCAAGAAGGATTTTTAAGGAAATTGAGACATGGATTGTGTATGTGTGCCATTTAGAGGGTGAGGGGGCAAGACAATATATTTAAGTGCCTTTGAACAGGGTATGGAATTAGGTACCGGTTTGTGTCACGAACTGCACCACTGCTGGGGTTTTCAACAGTCCCGATTCAGGACAAACTGTAGACCCTCTTTAGTCTCCACTACATCGCAAGGTAGAACCTCTTTAGTCTCCACTACATCGCAAGGTAGACCCTCTTTAGTCTCCACTACATCGCAAGGTAGAACCTCTTTAGTCTCCACTACAACACAAGGTAGAACCTCTTTAGTCTCCACTACAACACAAGGTAGAACCTCTTTAGTCTCCACTACATCGCAAGGTAGAACCTCTTTAGTCTCCACTACATCGCAAGGTAGAACCTCTTTAGTCTCCACTACATAGCAAGGTAGAACCTCTTTAGTCTCCACTACATCGCAAGGTAGAACCTCTTTAGTCTCCACTACATCGCAAGGTAGAACCTCTTTAGTCTCCACTACATCGCAAGGTAGAACCTCTTTAGTCTTTACTACATCGCAAGGTAGAACCTCTTTAGTCTCCACTACATCGCAAGGTAGAATCTCTTTAGTCTCCACTACATCCCGAGGTAGAACTTCTTTATTCTTCACTACATCACAAGGTAGAAGATCTTTAGTCTTCAATACATCCCGAGGTAGAACTTCTTTATTCTTCACTACATCACAAGGTAGAACCTCTTTAGTCTTCACTACATCACTACATCCCGAGGTATAGTCGTGACCATGTCCAACAGGATGGTTAATACTTTGTCAACGATCAGAAGGTCCCACTTACACCACCTCTTGTCATACTTAATGTATTGGGGCGGCAGGGTAGCCTAGTGGTTAGCGCGTTGGACTAGTAACCGGAAGATTGCAAGTTCAAACCCCCTAGCTGGCAAGGTACAAATCTGTCGTTCTGCCCCTGAACAGGCAGTTAACCCACTGTTCCTAGACCAGTTAACCCACTGTTCCTAGACCAGTTAACCCACTGTTCCTAGACCAGTTAACCCACTGTTCCTAGACCAGTTAACCCACTGTTCCTAGACCAGTTAACCCACTGTTCCTAGACCAGTTAACCCACTGTTCCTAGACCAGTTAACCCACTGTTCCTAGACCAGTTAACCCACTGTTCCTAGACCAGTTAACCCACTGTTCCTAGACCAGTTAACCACACTGTTCCTAGACCAGTTAACCCACTGTTCCTAGACCAGTTAACCCACTGTTCCTAGACCAGTTAACCCCACTGTTCCTAGACCTGTTCCTAGGCTGTCATTGGAAATAATAATTTCTTCTTCTTTCTTCTAGTTAAATAAAGGTAAAATATATATATTTTTAAAAATCCCTCACTAGATCTACTAGATACTTCATTATGAATGATAAAAATGAAAACGACTGCTCAGAGAGTCCGTTAACTCCTTCAGATAGAGGATACTGAGTCCCAAATGGGACCCTGTTACCTACACTACGTTCAATCAGAAACGTATGGTCTAAAGTAGGGGCACTAAATAAGGAACAGGGTGCCATTTATGATGCACTCGAGGTCATTTCACCTTGTGTAATTACAGGTTGATGAAAAGCTCTCTCTCATATTTAATGCAAAATAAATGGTGTTCTTCTTGCGAAGTAGCACCTGAGTACTGAAGTGGAAAGAGGAAAATAATGTAGAAGGTCATTAAACATTTGACAATACTGCCTTAGCACTTTACAGCATAACAGAGTAGCTGATTATTTATGAGACACTTGGTTGTCAGAGAGCGGTTGTACTTTAGACACATTAATAACAAACCCACACACACGTGCAGACGCACTCGCGCGCGCACACACACACACACACACCAGGGTTATATACGCACATACACACACACACACATATACATACACACACACACACACACACACACACACACACACACACACACACATACTATGAACTGTAGTCGTGACAGTTCTGTGCTCTTTCCGTTTTTGAATACTCAGTGTTTCCCCCTGACACAGCCTGTTTAACACATTCATCATTATTCAGCTTTCCTCTTAACACAAATTGAGTCAGAGTTTCTCAATGAGTCTTATGAGAGACATTAGTACAGTTTTTTTTACAATCACTTTGGCACTGATTTCAGAAACGTGTGGTCATCTTTCAAAACTCTGGACACAAAACTCGAAACGGTTATCACTTGAAACACAGGCTGTCCAAAGTTCAAAACATTGCATTGTGCATTCATATCTTTAAAGAAAGCTTGCACTTGCAGAATCATTGGTTCAAATAACTCATTTATCATGAAATACCATAGGAACATTCATTTAGATCAGCCACACACAAGACACACAAGATAGTTTCACTGTGTAGTTGTTCATACAATCATTAAATATTGTAGTACAGAATATGTGATGCATGTCTCATTACGGCACTACACGTAAATACATCACTGTAAAAGGACTAGTAGAGAGAATACTACAAACGCAGTGGAATCATTGAACAAAATCTGAAATGTATTTATGAAAAACAAAATAACGTAGGTTTCTTTGAATCATAACAAAAATAATTAAATACAAAAAAAAGAAAAAAACTACAGTAAAACATCAACTGCAGTGTTCCTCACCTGGTTTACTGTAAAACATCCCTGCTGTGTTCCTCACCTGGTTTACTGTAAAACATCCCTGCAGTGTTCCTCACCTGGTTTACTGTAAAACATCCCTGCAGTGTTCCTCACCTAGCTTACTGTAAAACATCACTGCAGTGTTCCTCACCTGGTTTACTGTAAAACATCCCTGCAGTGTTCCTCACCTAGCTTACTGTAAAACATCACTGCAGTGTTCCTCACCTGGTTTACTGTAAAACATCACTGCAGCGTTCCTCACCTGGCTTACTGTAAAACATCAACTGCAGTGTTCCTCACCTGGTTTACTGTAAAACATCACTGCAGTGTTCCTAACCTGGCTTACTGTAAAACATCAACTGCGTCGTTCCTCACCTGGTTTACTGTAAAACATCACTGCAGCGTTCCTCACCTGGCTTACTGTAAAACATCAACTGCAGTGTTCCTCACCTGGTTTACTGTAAAACATCAACTGCAGTGTTCCTCACCTGGTTTACTGTAAAACATCACTGCAGTGTTCCTCACCTGGTTTACTGTAAAACATCCCTGCAGTGTTCCTCACCTGGTTTACTGTAAAACATCCCTGCAGTGTTCCTCACCTGGTTTACTGTAAAACATCACTGCAGTGTTCCTCACCTGGCTTACTGTAAAACATCAACTGCGTCGTTCCTCACCTGGTTTACTGTAAAACATCCCTGCAGTGTTCCTCACCTAGCTTACTGTAAAACATCACTGCAGTGTTCCTCACCTGGCTTACTGTAAAGCGTCACTGCCGTGTTCCTCACCTAGCTTACTGTAAAACATCACTGCAGTGTTCCTCACCTAGCTTACTGTAAAACATCACTGCAGTGTTCCTCACCTAGCTTACTGTAAAACATCACTGCAGTGTTCCTCACCTGGCTTACTGTAAAACATCACTGCAGTGTTCCTCACCTGGTTTACTGTAAAACATCACTGCAGTGTTCCTCACCTGGCTTACTGTAAAACATCAACTGCGTCGTTCCTCACCTGGTTTACTGTAAAACATCACTGCAGCATTCCTCACCTGGCTTACTGTAAAACATCAACTGCAGTGTTCCTCACCTGGTTTACTGTAAAACATGACTGCAGTGTTCCTCACCTGGCTTACTGTAAAACATCACTGCTGTGTTCCTCACCTGGCTTACTGTAAAACATCACTGCAGTGTTCCTCACCTAGCTTACTGTAAAACATCACTGCAGTGTTCCTCACCTGGCTTACTGTAAAACATCACTGCAGTGTTCCTCACCTGGCTTACTGTAAAGCGTCACTGCCGTGTTCCTCACCTAGCTTACTGTAAAACATCACTGCAGTGTTCCTCACCTAGCTTACTGTAAAACATCACTGCAGTGTTCCTCACCTAGCTTACTGTAAAACATCACTGCAGTGTTCCTCACCTGGCTTACTGTAAAACATCACTGCAGTGTTCCTCACCTGGCTTACTGTAAAACATCAACTGCAGTGTTCCTCACCTGGCTTACTGTAAAACATCACTGCAGTGTTCCTCACCTGGCTTACAGTAAAACATCACTGCAGTGTTCCTCACCTATCTTACTGTAAAAAGAAAACAAAGGATTGATTACTGTACTTCTATATTTCCATCAACCCTGTCTTGTGGATTTGGCCACAGGTTCTCATCCACATCACAATGGATGATTTCATTAGCCAAACATTTTCGGGCATGGAGAATCCAGGCCTGACACTGGTCTGCCTTGATGTCAATGCATGCGTCATCCATGGCCTGGAGAAGGGTGGCTTGTTCGTGAGGGCGCCTATCATATACCTTCCACCTTCCATGTGGAGAAAAATTGTCAATTGGGTTAAGGAAAGGAGAGTATGAGGGTAAGTACAGGGTGGTAAATTGTGGATGGGCCTGAAACCATGCTTGCACTATTTTGAGCATGGTGGAACCTGACATTATCCTACACAATTACACAGGTCAGCTCAGTGGGAGTCAGCCATCAGCTCTACAGACCCGACTCTACAGACCCGATTTATCTCATCAAGGAAGGTTACAAGGAGAGCTGCATTATATGATCCAATACGAGGCCTGAGTCCCACCACACCATCTTCCGATATGTTGCCCGCTGGCCAATGAAATTCTGACCTCTCCTTTTTGTCTTGGCCAGTTTGAAGCCTGCCTCATCCAAAAAGAGGAATGTGTGATCGTTTTCGTCAGCATCCAGCTCCATCACCCTCTAAAAATACATTTTGGAAAGAGAATTATTGATTTTTTGGTGGGAATTTTTTCACAACAGTCATCTTGAAACGGAACATACCTGAACATACTCGGTTCTCAGTTACTTCACTCTGTCTGCATTTCTTTCCAAAGGCACAAGGTATATCTGTTTTAGAGACACCTGGTGCCTTTTCAGCATGCCTGCAATGGTCGGCAAACTTATGGCTTCCACATTGTTGAACATGTCGTCATTGTCCAAGATGTGCTGCTGAATTTCTGTAAGGCAAATATCATTTCTGGCCCGAACCAAATTGACCACAGCCCGCTCTTGTTGGTCAGTCAGAATTTTCCCTCTGCCTCCCCCTATTTGGCCTAGTCTCAATTCTGCAGGGAAAATTACAGTAAGAACACATTTAGTCACATCACCTACTCTGTGGTACACATTGTCATGCAGTATACAGTCATTTGACAATTAGCCTAATGTTTAGTGCACGCTGAAGACTTACCGGTTCTCATTGTGGAAAGTTCTGATGATTGAGGCCACGGGTTGATCTTCTGAGGTTTGGTTGAATCATTGTAGCTGCCTCAGTCATTGTCATGCCATGATTTACGACATGGTCTACAGCTATTGCTTGGATTTCATTGGACACTCTTTGCTGTTGCTGCCGCTGCCTTGGTCCGTGGCCTTGTCGTCAACCACGTTCCCCCACACCTCTCAAACGAGGCCCACGACCACCTCTCAGAAGGGGTGCTTGGTCCGTGACCTTGTCGTCAGCCACGTTCCCCCACACCTCTCAAACGAGGCCCACGACCACCTCTCAGAAAGGGTGCTTGTCCCCTGCCATTCCTTTCACCACCACGTCTTCCTCCTCTTCCTCGTCTTCCTCCTCCCACTGCTTGACCTCTATTGTGACCTGGATCACCTGCCGGCTTCTTGTTATCACTATGTTGTTGTAGGTGGATACCACTCAGTTCACTATACAGCTCCATGATATCACTATGTTGTTGTAGGTGGATACCACTCAGTTCACTATATACTCATACCCCAAGGTGAAATCAATCACTAGTAACGAGTTGGCAGTATTGGAAAAGCAATTAGAAGGGCCTGCATACATACACTCAATGGCCACTTTATTAGGTACACATGTGTGTTATTAACGCAATTAGTCTGTTCCTTCAAACAGTGAATCATGTGGCTGCCTGCAACTCAATATATAGAGTAGAGAGCTTTAGTTGTTGTTCGAACAAACATTAGAACGGGCAAGATGCGTAATCTAAGCAACTTTGACCGTGGTATGATTGTTGATGCCACACATGGTGGTTCCAGCATCTCAGAAACAGCTGCCCTCCTGGGATTGTTATGCACTGCAGTCTCTAGAGTTCACAGAGAATGGTGCGATAAACAAAACACATTCAGTGAGCGGAAGTTCTGTGGGCAAAAACACCTTGTTAATGAGAGAGGTCAGAGGAGAATGTCCAGACTCATTCAAGCTAAGCGAAAGGCCACAAACGCTCAAATAACATCTGTTTAAAACAGTGGTGTGCAGAAGGGCATCTCTTAACGTACAACACCGTGAATAATTCAGGCTGTTGAGGAGGCAAAAGGGGGTCATATCCAGTACTAGATAGGTGTACCTAGTAAAGTGGCCGGTGAGTGTACAGTAATGTCAAATCATGAACACATGGTCTGGAAAAGTAGTACATGGAACCATAGAGACAGTGATAAAGAATGATGATGAAATATTACATCCATAGATAATGTCGTCCAATTGGTTCATGTTCCACGGTAGTTGGTGCCAACGGATCTCGTTATCCTGAAACTTTCATGATCTAAACATGGAAAATTGTTTGTCAGTTTCCATAAAACTATGCATTAAGAGTAATGCAACAGTTACTCATCATTTTGAGCAGTTGTATCAATTGACAGTTAGATCATTGTAATGAAATGAAAAGACAGTCATCTCAGATGTAATGTGTGAATTGCGTTTTGAAATGGTTATACTTTGATGTTAAGTTGTGTCATTTTGAACAGGTGATTTTAGTTCAACGAACAAATGAGCTTAGCTGTATGTGTATTGTATAGTGTTTAGAGTTTAAAAAAAATAGCATTTTGATCATCGGTTGTGAGTTTTGTGTCTAGAGTTTTGAAAAATTAAATTAGTGCCAAAGTGATTGTAAAAAACTCTACATACATTATTATATTACATTATTAAAGACATTATTATTCTACATTAATATAGACATTATTACAAACATTATTATATTACATTATTAAAGACATTATTATTCTACATTATTGTATTACATAATTATAGACATTATTATATTACATTATTATAGACCATATATTATATTATATTACATTATTATAGACATTATAGACATTATTGTATTATGTTAGTATAGACATTTTATAGATATTATTATAGACATTATTATGTTGCATTATTTTAGACATTATCATAGACATTATTATATTACATTATTATAGACATTGTTATTCTACATTAATGTAGACATTATTATAGACATTATTATATTACATTATTATAGACATTATAATGTACATGATTATATTACCTTATTATAGACATTTCATAGACAGAGATGGCCGCCTCGCTTCGCGTTTCTAGGAATATATGCAGTATTTTGTTTTTTTACGTGTTATTTCTAACATTGGACCCCAGGCAATCTTAGGTTTCATTACATACAGTCGGGAAGAACTACTGAATATAAGAGCAACGTCAACTCACCATCAGTATGACCAGGAAAATGACTTTCCCGAAGCGGATCCTGTGTTCTGCCTTCCACCCAGGACAACAGAATGGATCCCAGCCTGCGACCCAAAACAAAGACGTCGTAAAAGAGGGAAACGAAACGGTCTTCTGGTCAGGCTCCGGAGACGGGCACATCGCACACCACTCCCTAGCATACTACTCGCTAATGTCCAGTCTCTTGACAACAAGGTTGATGAAATCCGAGCAAGTGTAGCATTCCAGAAGGACATCAGAGACTGTAACGTTCTTTGCTTCATGGAAACATGGCTCACTCGAGAGACGCTATCGTAGTCGGTGCAGCCAGCTGGTTTCTTCACGCATCGCACTGACAGAAACAACCATCTTTCTGGTAAGAAGAAGGGCGGGTGGGTATGCCTTATGATTAACGAGACGTGGTGTGATCATAACAACATACAGGAACTCAAGTCCTTCTGTTCACATGACTTAGAATTCCTCACAATCAAATGTCGACCGCATTATCTACCAAGGGAATTCTCTTAGATTATAATCACAGCCGTATATATTCCCCCCCAAGCAGACACATCGATGGCCCTGAACAAACTTTATTTGACTTTGCAAACTGGAAACCACATATCCTGAGGCTTTATTCATTGTAGCTGGGGATTTTAACAAGGCTAATCTGAAAACAAGACTCCCTAAATTGTATCAGCATATCGATTGCACAACCAGGGCTGGTAAAACCTTGGATCATTGCTATTCTAACTTGCGCAATGCATATAGCCTCCCCCGCCCTCCTTTCGGAAAAGCTGACCAAGACTCCATTTTGTTGCTTTCAGCCTACAGATAGAAACTAAAACAAGAAGCTCCCTCGCTCAGGTCTGTTCAACGCTGGTCCGACCAATCTGATTCCACGCTACAAGACTGCTTCAATCACGTGGACTGGGATATGTTCCGCATTGCCTCCAACAACAACATTGACGAATACGCTGATTTGGTGAGCGAGTTCATTAGAAAGTGCATTGACAATGTTGTTCCCATAGCAACGATTAAAACATTCCCAAACCAGAAACCGTGGATTGATGGCAGCATTTGTGTGGAACTGAAAGCACGAACCACTGCTTTTAACCAGGGCAAGGTGACCGGAAACATGAACGAATACAAACAGTGTAGCTATTCCCTCCGCAAGGCAATCAAACAAGCTAAGTGTCAGTATAGAGTCAAAGTAGAGTCGCAATTCAACGGCTCAGACACAAGAGGCATGTGGCAGGGTCTACAGTCAATCACGGATTACAAAAAGAAAACCAGCCCCATCACGGACCAGGATATCTTGCTCCCAGGCAGACTAAATACCTTTTTTGCCCGCTTTGAGGACAGTTCAGTGCCACTGACACGGCCCGCAACCAAAACATACGGACCCTCCTTCACTGCAGCCGACGTGAGTAAAACGTTTAAACGTGTTAACCCCAGCAAGGCTGCAGGCCCAGACGGCATCCCCAGAGCATGCGCAGACCAGCTGGCTGGTGTGTTTACGGACGTATTCAATCAATCCTTATCCCAGTCCCCTGTTCCCACATGCTTCAAGAGGGCCACCATTGTCCCTGTTCCCAAGAAAGCTAAGGTAACTGAGCTAAACGACTACCGCCCCGTAGCACTCACTTCCATCATCATGAAGTGCTTTGAGATACTAGTCAAGGACAATATCACCTCCACCCTACCTGACACCCCAGACCCACTCCAATTTGCTTACCGCCCAAATAGGTCCACAGACGACGCAATCTCAACCACACTGCCCTTCCCATCTGGACAAGAGGAATACCTATGTGAGAATGCTGTTCATTGACTACAGCTCAGCATTTAACACCATAGTACCCTCCAAACTCGTCATCAAGCTTGAGACCCTGGGTCTCGACCCCGCCCTGTGCAACTGGGTACTGGACTTCCTGACGGGCCGCCCCCAGGTGGTGAGGGTAGGTAACAACATCTCCACCCCACTGATCCTCAACACTGGGGCCCCACAAGGGTGTGTTCTGAGCCCTCTCCTGTACTCCCTGTTCACCCACGACTGCGTGGCCATGCACGCCTCCAACTCAATAATCAAGTTTGTGGACGACTCTACAGTGGTAGGCTTGATTACCAACAACGACGAGACGGCCTACAGGGAGGAGGTGAGGGCCCTCGAAGTGTGGTGTCAGGAAAATAACCTCACACTCAACATCAACAAAACAAAGGAGATGATTGTGGACTTCAGGAAACAGCAGAGGGAGCACCCCCCTATCCACATCGATGGGACAGTAGTGGAGAGGGTAGTAAGTTTTAAGGTCCTTGGCGTACACATCACGGACAAACTGAATTGGTCCATCCACAGACAGCTTGGTGAAGAAGGCACAGCAGCGCCTCTTCAACCTCATGAGGCTGAAGAAATTTGGCTTGTCACCAAAAGCACTCACAAACTTCTACAGATGCACAATCGCAAGCTTCCTGTCGGGCTGCATCACCACCTGGTACGGCAACTGCTGCGACCACAACCGTAAGGCTCTCCAGAGGGTGGTGCGGTCTGCACAACGCATCACTGGGGGCAAACTACCTGCCCTCCAGGACACCTACACCACCCGATATCACAGGAAGGCCATAAAGATCATCAAGGACAACAACCACCCGAGCCACTGCCTGTTCACCCCGCTATCATCCAGAAGGCGAGGTCAGTACAGGTGCATCAAAGCAGGGACCGAGAGACTGAAAAACATCTTCTATCTCAAGGCCATCAGACTGTTAAACAGCCCCCACTAACATTGAGTGGCTGCTGCCAACACACTGACTGAACTCCAGCCACTTTAATAATGGGAATTGATGGAAATTGATGGAAAACATATCACTAGCCACTTTAAACAATTCTACTTAATATAATGTTTACATAGCCTACATTACTCATCTCACATGTATATGTATATACTGTACTCTATCATCTACTGCATCTTTATGTAATACATGTATCACTAGCCACTTTAACCTGATGACAGGGTTAGGGTTCCCTTTTGGGAACGACCCCTCCCATGTTCAGCTGGAACGTGGCGCATGGAACGCAAAAATATTCTTAGAAATATTTAACCTCCACACATTAACAAGTCCAATACCTTAAATGAAAGATAAACACCTTGTTCATCTACCCAGCATGTCAGATTTTTTAAATGTTTTACGGCGAAAACACACCACATATTTATATTAGACCACCACCGAAACGAAGACAAGAGGCAGCCATTTTGTCCCAGAAAATATAAAATTATAAAAGCAGGATTAAAAAATAAATCATTCACTAACCTTTTGAAAATCTTCATCAGATGACAGTAATAGGACAAGTTACACAGTACATTATTTTTTTTCAATAATATGCCATTTATATCCATAAATGTCCATTTACATTGAATTCATGTTCAGAAAATACTGAAAAATGTCAGCAGAAAATATAGGTAGCGCCGCAAGATAACGTAAATAGACATCATAAACTTTGACTAAATATACATGTTCTACATATAGTTAGAAAGATACACTGCTTCTTAATGCAATCACTTTGTTACATTTCTTTTTAACGTTACAGAAATCGCTCACTATTCAATATTCTGAGACGGCGCTCAGATATAAGCAATATTTCTACGCTATGTTGGAGTCAACAGAAACACACAATTTCAGCATAAATATTCCCTTACCTTTGATGGTCTTTGTTCAGAATGTACTGGAAGGGTTCATACTTACCCAAAACATCGTTTGGTTTCAAGTCTTGTGTCTTTGTATTAGCATCTGCTAACAATATCAGCTGAAATCCACCCAAAATGTCCTCTGGTCCGGAAGAGTTGCGCATCAAAACTTCAAAATTACATATTATATGTCGACTAAACAGGTCAAACTAAGTGCAGAATCAAGCTTTAGGATGTTCTAAACGTACAAAACAATTTTCAATTCAACCGGTCATTGTTAGTTCTCCTCTGGAGTGCTGGATCAAAGGAATGGATGGGACCAATTCGCGCCCTAACGCACAGGTATTTTCTCGCGGCACTCACTCAATTCACTCCCATAGGGCCAAAACTCGCGGGATTGAACGATTAAACGCTCTACTGAATGAGGACATCTAGTGGAAGACATAGAAAGTTTCCCCAGATCCATAGCTGGTTGGGAAGGGTGGGGCCGATCACGTCAAAGTTGCCCCAACTTTCATGATCACAGAACTAGTTTGGAAGAATGCCTGCCCTGTGAGTTCTGCTATACTTACATAATTCCAACGGTTTTAGAAGCTTTAGAGTGTTTTCTATCCAATAATAATCATTATATGCATATATTAGCAATTTTGGACAGATTTTTTTTCAGTTTACTATGGGCACGCAATTCCTCCAAAGGGGGCCGTATTCTGCCTAGCCTTGCCACTTTGTTTACATACCCTACATTACTTATCTCATATGTATATACTGTACTCGATACCATCTACTGCATCTTGCCTATGGCGTTCTGTACCATCACTCATTCATATATCTTTATGTACATACTCTTTATCCCTTTACACTTGTGTGTATAAGGTAGTCGTTTTGGAATTGTTAGGTTAGATTACTCGTTGGTTATTACTGCATTGTCGGAACTGGAAGCACAAGCATTTCGCTACACTCGCATTAACATCTGCTAACCATGTGTATGTGACAAATACATTTGATTTGATTTGATTCGATTACATTATTATATACATGAACTTGTACATTATTACTGACATTATTATATTACATATTATATACATTTTAATTCGTAGTTTTATAGACATAATTATAGACATTTTAATGTACATAAATATAGACATTATTATGTTACATTATTACAGACATGATCATTTTCGGTATCATAGACAATATTATATTACATTATTACAGACATTATCATGTACATTAGTATAGACATTATCATGTAGATTATTGTAGACATTATCATGTACATTATTATAGACGTTATTATATTACATTATTACAGACATTATCATATACATTATGTAGACATTATTATATTACATTATTACAGACATTATCATATACATTATTGTAGACATTATATTACATTATTACAGACATTATCATATACGTTATTACAGACATTATCATATACATTATTATAGACATTATTATATTACATTATTACAGACATTATCATATACATTATTCATTTTCATTGAAGAAACTTTGGAAGTGGGTGTCTTTAGTGGAACGAAAAGATACGAATTCATAGTTAAAACGTTTTGATTTCTAGTCAAACAGTAATCCTTTGCTGTACCCCGCACTAATGCGTAAATAGAGTATCCTACTCTAACCCTAACCACTACACTACATTACGTTAAAAAAATGAAGTAGTATTTTTTCTTCGCTACGTCTCTTGCCCTTGACCTTGATGACCTTGATGAACCTGCTATGAGACCCACTATACTTCAAAACAGTAGTGAGGTTCTAAAGGTCAGAGTGTTGAGGTCCAGTGACCGAAATGTTGCTAGATCGAATCCTCGAGCTGACAAGGTAAAAACCTGTCTTCCTGCCCCTGAGCAAGGCAGTTGACGCACTGTTCCCCGGGCGCCGAAGACGTGGATGCCCCCCACATTTCTCTGATTCAGAGGGGTTGGGTAAAATGCGGAAGACAGATACTACTGAGCCAGATGTCTATGGGTCAGGGGAGAAGCTCCAGATGGTATCTGATTTTAAGTACCTTGGCATCATACTTGATTCCAACCTCTCTTTTAAAAAGCAGGTGAAAAAGGTCATTCCAATAACCAAATTCAACCTAGCTCATTTCCGATTTATACGAAATTGTTTGACTACAGAGGTAGCAAAACTGTACTTCAATTCAATGATACTCCCCCACTTAACATACTGCTTGACTAGTTGGGCCCAAGCTTACTGTACAACATTAAGACCTATTCAGTCGGTCTACAAACAGGCTCTCAAAGTGCTTGATAGGAAGCCCAATAGCCATCATCACTGTTACATCCTCAGAACGCATGAGCTCCTGAGTTGGGAAAATCTTGTGCAATAGATCGATGCATGTCTTGTATTCAAGATTCTAAATGGCCTGGCTCCCCCTCCACTCAATATTTTTGTTAAACAGAAAACCCAAACATATGGCAGCAGATCCACAAGGTCTGCCATGAGAGGTGACTGTATAGTTCCCTTAAGGATAAGCACCTTTAGTAAATCCGTTTTCTCTGTGAGAGCTTCCCATGTCTGGAATACACTGCCATCAGACACACATAACTGCACCACATATCACACTTTAACAAAATGCATGAAGACATGGCTAAAGCTCAATCAGATTTGTGATCATGGTCCCTAGCTGTGTGTTAACACTAGCTCCTCCTTAGAAGCGTTGACTTTTAATACGTGTGTGTGTTTGATGGATTTCACCAGCTACCAGACTGTGATGACACTCCTTCAGCCAGACTGTGGTAAAGTTGTGTCAGCTGGTGTTGATTGTGTTTGTATGCATTCTGTTTGATCTGCTAGCTGCATGACACACACACGCACACAGACACACACACACACACACACACACACACACACACACACAGACACACACACACACACACACACACATGCGCATCCATCCCTCCCTCCCTGTCTGCCTTGTTGTAACATGATGCAGGCCACAGTCTTTGATTGTCACAGGGTTCCAGAGTTGTCTGTGATGAAAAGTAGCTTTAAAAGCACGTCACGTTACGCAAATGTCACCCTCCTCCTCACTCCCCTCCCTCTGTCCGTTGCCACATACCGAACAGAGATTGTTTTGACAGAATCCTTGCATCGCTCCGAACAGAGATATTTGACTTAGTCCTGAAGATGAATAGAAAAGGTCAGGCGTTTGTCTTTTGTACGATTAGAAGCATACTGTGACCCTTGAGCAGTTATTGATTGTAGTTATTGATTTTACAATTATGTAGAATTTGAAAAGAACAGAGAAGAAACAAGTCTGGTAGCCTAGTGGTTAGAGCGTTGGGCCAGTAACCAAAAGATAGCTAGATTGAATCCCCGAGCTGACAAGGTAAAAAATATATGTTGTTTTGCCCCTGAACAAGGCAGTTAACCCACTGTTCCCTATTTGGGCCATCATTGTAAGTAAGAATTTGTTCTTAACTGACTTGCCTTGTTAAATAATACAAATGTAAATGGAGACAAGAAGGTGGTCTGAGTTAGAGGTCGGGGGGAGGGTCTTGCTTTATACAGCCTACTCAGAGGACAACAAAGCTCACAGCAAGAGTATTCGTGTTATACCAGATGTAACAAAGCGCGTGGTGGAAAATCAAGATCAGTGCTTATAACAGGTCATTTACAATTCTAAACTTGAGAAAAGGGTAATGGATAAAATAATCAAAATCAAGGTAATGTCCTCTCTTTTTCAGGTCTGCTCCTGCCCGTGCCACACATCCTGACTTCTGTAGTAGCCCCCACACACACAGGTGTGTGGCATCTGCTCAGTATGAGCGCTGTTGGGTGTGTGGCGTGGTTCTCCTGTAAGTGGGGACACTCCACTATCGTGGGGTATAAACTCATCGTCAGCTCCTTCCTCCCATGCTGGATAGGGCTCATTCTCATTCTTTTTGGCTCACAGGTTAACATATTACAATTATTCATATAGTTACAAGAAAGCAAAGTTTCACTTTAACCCCACCCCCCCCCCCCCCCCAGGCAATAATAGTCAGTACTCCAGATTATCACCCCCCCCCCCCCCCCCCCCAGGCAATAATAGTCAGTATTCCAGATTATGCCCCCCCACCCCCAGGCAATAATAGTCAGTATTCCAGATTATGCCCCCCCCCCCCCAGGCAATAATAGTCAGTATTCCAGATTATGCCCCCCCCCCCCAGGCAATAATAGTCAGTATTCCAGATTATGCCCCCCCCCCCCAGGCAATAATAGTCAGTATTCCAGATTATGCCCCCCCCCCCCCCAGGCAATAATAGTCAGTATTCCAGATTATGCCCCCCCCCCCGCCCAGGCAATAATAGTCAGTACTCCAGATTATCACCCCCCCCCCCCCCCCCCCCCCCAGGCAATAATAGTCAGTACTCCAGATTATGCCCCGCCCAGAGAATAATAGTCAGTACTCCAGATTATGCCCCGCCCCCACCCGCCCAGGCAATAATAGTCAGGATGAAACCATGGATACCATCTCTCCTCACTGACAGAATACACAGGAAGTGTCCAAAATGTCACCCTATTCCCTTTATAGTGCACTACTTTTGACCAGAACCCACAGGGCCCTAAGTAGGGGAAAGTGTCTCGTTTAGGAGGCAGACCTTGTTTATCTCTCTAAAGAACAGTTCTTACATAAATGACTGATTCATACCCTGTACCTCTACGGTTAAGGCTTTGTTAAACTGGGCCATGATTTTTTCTCAGTCATATTGTCCCTCATTCAGGGTCCTTCGGAAGATAAC
>NC_048581.1:89785008-89825008 GCF_013265735.2 Oncorhynchus mykiss | reverse complement strand
CCCTCATCTACCACATCTCCCACTGCACACTCCCTCATCTACCACATCTCCCACTGCACACTCCCTCATCTACCACATCTCCCACTGCACACTCCCTCATCTACCACATCTCCCACTGCACACTCCCTCATCTACCACATCTCCCACTGCACACTCCCTCATATGCCAATGCACACTCCCTCATCTCCCACTGCACACTCCCTCATCTACCACATCTCCCACTGCACACTCCCTCATCTCCAACTGCACACTCCCTCATCTACCACATCTCCCACTGCACACTCCCTCATCTACCACATCTACCACTGCACACTCCCTCATATGCCAATGCACACTCCCTCATCTCCCACTGCACACTCCCTCATCTACCACATCTCCCACTGCACACTCCCTCATCTCCAACTGCACACTCCCTCATCTACCACATCTCCCACTGCACACTCCCTCATCTACCACATCTACCACTGCACACTCCCTCATATGCCAATGCACACTCCCTCATCTCCCACTGCACACTCCCTCATCTACCACATCTGACACTGCACACTACCTCATCTACCACATCTCCCACTGCACACTCCCTCATCTACCACATCTCCCACTGCACACTCCCTCATCTACCATGTCTGCCCACTGCACTCTCCCTCATCTACCATGTATTCCCACTGCACACTACCTCATCTACCACTGCACACTCCCTCATCTGTCACATCTGACACTGCACACTCCCTCATCTACCATGTCTTCCCACTGCACACTCCCTCATCTACCACATCTCCCACTGCACACTCCCTCATCTACCACATCTGACACTGCACACTCCCTCATCTACCATGTCTGCCCACTGCACACTCCCTCATCTACCAGATCTCCCACTGCACACTACCTCATCTACCACATCTCCCACTGCACACTCCCTCATCTACCACATCTCCCACTGCACACTCCCTCATCTACCACTGCACACTCCCTCATCTACCACATCTGACACTGCACACTCCCTCATCTACCATGTCTTCCCACTGCACACTCCCTCATCTACCACATCTGACACTGCACACTCCCTCATCTACCACATCCCACTGCACACTCCATCATCTACCACATCTCCCACTGCACACTCCCTCATCTACCACATCTCCCACTGCACACTCCCTCATCTACCACATCTCCCACTGCACACTCCCTCATCTACCACATCTCCCACTGCACACTCCCTCATCTACCACATCTCCCACTGCACACTCCCTCATCTACCACATCTCCCACTGCACACTCCCTCATATGCCAATGCACACTCCCTCATCTCCCACTGCACACTCCCTCATCTACCACATCTCCCACTGCACACTCCCTCATCTCCAACTGCACACTCCCTCATCTACCACATCTCCCACTGCACACTCCCTCATCTACCACATCTACCACTGCACACTCCCTCATATGCCAATGCACACTCCCTCATCTCCCACTGCACACTCCCTCATCTACCACATCTGACACTGCACACTACCTCATCTACCACATCTCCCACTGCACACTCCCTCATCTACCACATCTCCCACTGCACACTCCCTCATCTACCATGTCTGCCCACTGCACTTTCCCTCATCTACCATGTATTCCCACTGCACACTACCTCATCTACCACTGCACACTCCCTCATCTGCCACATTTGACACTGCACACTCCCTCATCTACCATGTCTTCCCACTGCACACTCCCTCATCTACCACATCTCCCACTGCACACTCCCTCATCTACCACATCTGACACTGCACACTCCCTCATCTATCATGTCTGCCCACTGCACACTCCCTCATCTACCAGATCTCCCACTGCACACTACCTCATCTACCACATCTCCCACTGCACACTCCCTCATCTACCACATCTCCCACTGCACACTCCCTCATCTACCACTGCACACTCCCTCATCTACCACATCTGACACTGCACACTCCCTCATCTACCATGTCTTCCCACTGCACACTCCCTCATCTACCACATCTGACACTGCACACTCCCTCATCTACCACATCTCCCACTGCACACTCCCTCATCTACCACATCTCCCACTGCACACTCCCTCATCTACCACATCTGACACTGCACACTCCCTCATCTACCACATCTCCCACTGCACACTCCCTCATCTACCATGTCTCCCACTGCACACTCCCTCATCTACCACTGCACACTCCCTCATCTACCACATCTGACACTGCACACTCCCTCATCTACCATGTCTTCCCACTGCACACTCCCTCATCTACCACATCTGACACTGCACACTCCCTCATCTACCACATCTCCCACTGCACACTCCCTCATCTACCACATCTCCCACTGCACACTCCCTCATCTACCACATCTGACACTGCACACTCCCTCATCTACCACATCTCCCACTGCACACTCCCTCATCTACCATGTCTGCCCACTGCACACTCCCTCATCTACCATGTCTTCCCACTGCACACTACTTCATCTACCACTGCACACTCCCTCATCTACCACATCTGACACTGCACACTCCCTCATCTACCATGTCTTCCCACTGCACACTCCCTCATCTACCACATCTGACACTGCACACTCCCTCATCTACCACATCTGACACTGCACACTCCCTCATCTACCACATCTCCCACTGTACACTCCCTCATCTACCATATCTGCCCACTGCACACTCCCTCATCTACCATGTCTTCCCACTGCACACTACCTCATCTACCACTGCACACTCCCTCATCTACCACATCTGACACTGCACACTCCCTCATCTACCATGTCTTCCCACTGCACACTCCCTCATCTACCACATCTGACACTGCACACTACCTCATCTACCATGTCTTCCCACTGCACACTCCCTCATCTACCACATCTGACAATGCACACTCCCTCATCTACCATGTCTGCCCACTGCACACTCCCTCATCTACCATGTCTTCCCACTGCACACTACCTCATCTACCACTGCACACTCCCTCATCTACCACATCTGACACTGCACACTCCCTCATCTACCATGTCTTCCCACTGCACACTCCCTCATCTACCACATCTGACCATGCACACTACCTCATCTACCATGTCTTCCCACTGCACACTCCCTCATCTACCACATCTGACAATGCACACTACCTCATCTACCATGTCTGCCCACTGCACACTACCTCATCTACCACTGCACACTCCCTCATCTACCACATCTGACACTGCACACTCCCTCATCTACCATGTCTTCCCACTGCACACTCCCTCATCTACCACATCTGACACTGCACACTCCCTCATCTACCACATCTGACACTGCACACTCCCTCATCTACCACATCTCCCACTGTACACTCCCTCATCTACCATATCTGCCCACTGCACACTCCCTCATCTACCATGTCTTCCCACTGCACACTACCTCATCTACCACTGCACACTCCCTCATCTACCACATCTGACACTGCACACTCCCTCATCTACCATGTCTTCCCACTGCACACTCCCTCATCTACCACATCTGACAATGCACACTACCTCATCTACCATGTCTTCCCACTGCACACTCCCTCATCTACCACATCTGACAATGCACACTCCCTCATCTACCACATCTCCCACTGCACACTCCCTCATCTACCATGTCTGCCCACTGCACACTCCCTCATCTACCATGTCTTCCCACTGCACACTACCTCATCTACCACTGCACACTCCCTCATCTACCACATCTGACACTGCACACTCCCTCATCTACCATGTCTTCCCACTGCACACTCCCTCATCTACCACATCTGACAATGCACACTACCTCATCTACCATGTCTTCCCACTGCACACTCCCTCATCTACCACATCTGACAATGCACACTACCTCATCTACCATGTCTGCCCACTGCACACTACCTCATCTACCACTAAACACTCCCTCATCTACCACATCTGCCACTGCACACTCCCTCATCTGCCACTGCACACTCCCTCATCTACCACTGCACACTCTCTCATCTACCACATCTGCCACTGCCCCATCCTCCATCCTCTATGATTTAGTCAGAGCTCAAGACTGATTCCTGTGTTTCTTCAGGTCAAGTGGACTCACCTCAAAGTGGATTCAGCAAACCCTAGTTTACATTTCTCCAGAGCATAATGCTATCTCTGTCCTAATCTCTGTCCTAATCTCTGTCCTAAACCTTAAACCATAGTGTACAGTCCTTCCCTGACACGTGTATGAGGTCAGACGGGTGTCTGAGTCACAGAAATACAGGCAGAAAACAGAGATCTGGGTGCATACATATGAATGCTGTGAGTCACTGAACAAAGAACTGGCTCCAGAAACATAAAAACCAGTACCACTTCAGACTGATTACCTAACGCTTGTATGAGTTATCACAACCCCAATATGAAATCTTTGCTTTAGGTCAGACGGGGGCTTGACTGACAGAAATATCATTCGATTTCTATAGTCTGACTCACCTCCCAGTATACATCAAAAAGCCTTTTAAAATATTTGTCCAATGCTCAGAATATAAAATATTGATTTACAAAAAATTTCCAGATAATATTGATTACACCAGAGCAAATATCGTCTGATCCCCATGACCACATCGAGACAAGTTCATCAATCACCTACTCTTCTATGACATAACACTTAATCAATGGTCCAAAAATACAGAAGTATAAAGGGTGTTGTTGCTGGCCTTGTACCCAATCGGAAGTGACGTATTATACAAGCAATGAGAAGTGTTTTTAAATAACAAAATCTCTCAAGATGATACACAGGGTTCAGTTTTACATTGTTGTAATTTCTCACTCCACTCTCAGTGATTCCAGCATTAGAGCTCACTCAGGCACAGAGACAGACAGAGATTGTTGCCTTAAGCAAAGTAAAGGGCTGTGTACATTCCTGGTGATGGTTCACCGGCTCTTTCTGAGAGAGTGGAGCTAGAGCCAGGGAAATAGACTGGCCCTTTCTGAGAGAGTGGAGCTAGAGCCAGGGAAATAGACTGGCCCTTTCTGAGGGAGTGGAGCTAGAGCCAGGGAAATAGACTGGCCCTTTCTGAGAGAGTGGAGCTAGAGCCAGGGAAATAGACTGGCCCTTTCTGAGAGAGTGGAGCTAGAGCCAGGGAAATAGACTGGCCCTTTCTGAGAGAGTGGAGCTAGAGCCAGGGAAATAGACTGGCCCTTTCTGAGGGAGTGGAGCTAGAGCCAGGGAAATAGACTGGCCCTTTCTGAGGGAGTGGAGCTAGAGCCAGGGAAATAGACTGGCCCTTTCTGAGAGAGTGGAGCTAGAGCAAGGGAAATAGACTGGCCCTTTCTGAGGGAGTGGAGCTAGAGCCAGGGAAATAGACTGGCCCTTTCTGAGGGAGTGGAGCTAGAGCCAGGGAAATAGACTGGCCCTTTCTGAGGGAGTGGAGCTAGAGCCAGGGAAATAGACTGTCCCTTTCTGAGAGAGTGGAGCTAGAGCCAGGGAAATAGACTGGCCCTTTCTGAGGGAGTGGAGCTAGAGCCAGCAAAATAGACTGGCCCTTTCTGAGGGAGTGGAGCTAGAGCCAGGGAAATAGACTGGCCCTTTCTGAGGGAGTGGAGCTAGAGCCAGGGAAATAGACTGGCCCTTTCTGAGAGAGTGGAGCTAGAGCCAGCGAAATAGACTGGCCCTTTCTGACGGAGTGGAGCTAGAGCCAGCGAAATAGACTGGCATTTTCTGAGGGAGTGGAGCTAGAGCCAGCGAAATAGACTGGCCCTTTCTGACGGAGTGGAGCTAGAGCCAGGGAAATAGACTGGCCCTTTCTGAGAGAGTGGAGCTAGAGCCAGGGAAATAGACTGTCCCTTTCTGAGGGAGTGGAGCTAGAGCCAGGGCAATAGACTGTCCCTTTCTGAGGGAGTGGAGCTAGAGCCAGGGAAATAGACTGGCCCTTTCTGAGAGAGTGGAGCTAGAGCCAGGGAAATAGACTGGCCCTTTCTGAGAGAGTGGAGCTAGAGCCAGGGAAATAGACTGGCCCTTTCTGAGGGAGTGGAGCTAGAGCCAGGGAAATAGCAGTTATGGACTGCACTCTTCTCTCTCCCTCTCTCTCACACACACACACACACACACACACACACACACACACACACACACACACGGGGCGGCAGGGTATCCTAGTGTTTAGAGCGTTACAACCTTGCATAACATCATTTCACCTCCCAAGTTTAGATAAGAAGAATAACCTCATACAATGTATGGTTCTCAATCATGGACAGCTGTCTATCGTTTTGTCTGATTGGGAATCATACTTAGGCAGCCTTTTTTTCCTTTGGTATTTGTGGGTAGTTGTCTTTGTTAGTGGCTCTATAGCCTAAGTAAGCTTCACGGTCGTCTCCTTGTTCTTTGTTTTGTTGGCGACATTTACAAATTAAAACCAGAGTGGGGGTTTTATTCGGAAAGTCCGAAAAAGGTCTGTCCCAGGAGGCCTGACCCTAACTGGGCTCAGGGGTGGTCCCAGGAGGCCTGACCCTAACTGGGCTCAGGGGCGGTCCCAGGAGGCCTGACCCTAACTGGGCTCAGGGGTGGTCCCAGGAGGCCTGACCCTAACTGGGCTCAGGGGTGGTCCCAGGAGGCCTGACCCTAACTGGGCTCAGGGGTGGTCCCAGGAGGCCTGACCCTAACTGGGCTCAGGGGCGGTCCCAGGAGGCCTGACCCTAACTGGGCTCAGGGGTGGTCCCAGGAGGCCTGAGCCTAACTGGGCTCAGGGGTGGTCCCAGGAGGCCTGAGCCTAACTGGGCTCAGGGGCGGTCCTCTGATTTAGGAAAACTCAAAAAAGGGAATTGTCTTTTTTCTTCATTAAACAGTCCAAAATCATATTACACAATTATACAAACAGTATCATACTCACTCATTCACCTTATATAACAATTAGATGTAAACCTCATCTGAGGCTATTATATAAACAGCGTTATGGTAATGTGGCCGCACCGTTTCCCATGAGCTTCCCCAAGTTGTGACAAGCGGACCAGTTCGTAGCTGGATTCTTCACCGATCTTTTTATACTTTCTCCGGATCATGAAATTTGTTCGTGAAGTTCTGTGAGGTGGAAGGATTTCCTTTGTCCTCTATGAAAATGTACTCTCTCTATACTGTGTGTCCATGAGGAGATCCTCAGGAATTTACGACGTCTCTCTGACCACAGCAACCTAGTTGAAGGAGGCAAGGGGGAGGCAGGGAAAGGGGGATGGGGCTTGCTATACCCAAAGAGGCCAACGTCATGACACTAGCAAGCTAAACAATGAACCATAATCCCAATCCATAGAGTCCTCGCAATACAAACCGATTGTCATAGCCAGCTAAAGTTAACCGAATAGGTTCAATGTTAGCTAGCTATAACTAACAATGCAAACATTAGGCCTTGGTCAGGGAGGTCACCAAAAACCCAATGGTCACTCTGACAGAGCTCCAGAGTTACTCTGTGGAGACGGGAGAACCTTCCGGAAGGACAACCATCTCTGCAGCACTCCGCTAATTAGGCCGTTATGGTCGAGTGACCAAACGGAAGCCACCCCACAGTAAAATTCACATGATAGCACCTAAAGGACTCTCAGACCATGAGAAAGATAATTCTCCTGTCTGATGAAACCAAGAATGGATTATTTGGCCTGAATACCAGGTGTTGCATCTGGAGGAAACCTGCACCATCCCTACGGTGAAGCATGGTGGTGCCAGCATCATGCTGTGGGGATGTTTTGCAGCGACAGGGACTGGGAGACTAGTCAGGATCAAGACAAAGAGCAAATTACAAGGAGATCCTTGATGAAAAACTGGTCAAGAGCGCTCAAGACCTCAGACTGGGGCAAAGGTTCACCTTCCAACAGGACAAAGACCCTAAGCACACAGCCAAGACAACGCAGGAGTGGCTTCGGGACAAGTCTCTGAATGTCCTTGAGTGGCTCAGCCAGAGCCCGAACTTGAACCCGAGACCAAAAAATAGCTGCGCAGCATCACCCCTTATCCAACCTGACAGAGCTTGAGAGGCTCTTCAGAGAATGGGAGAAACTCCCTAAATACAGATGTGCCAAGCTTGTAGACTTGATGCTGTAATAGCTGCCAAAATTGCTTCAACAAAGCACTGAGTAAAGGTTTCTGAACACTTACGTAAATGTGATATCAGTTTTTTTTTTCTCATAAATTCGCAAAAAAATCTAAACACTTGTTTCTGCTTTGTGATTATGGGGTATTTTGTGTAGATTGATGATGTAAAAAAAAACAACAATTGAATCAATTTTAAAATAACGCTGTAACGTAACAGAATGTGGAAAAGTCAAGGGGTCTGAATACTTTCGGAAGGCACTGTACATACTGTATAAATTGTTTATTTGTATGTGTTGGGTTTTTAGCTGACATTTTCTTTACAGAGTCAAGAAACATAGTATTTGCGAACATTTTTATATTTACATTCATGGACTTTGAAATACATTTTGGAACTTTGTCCCAAAAGTAACTGCAGGACTCTGTCATATCATATGAAGGAATGTGCCTCACTGATTTAGGATTTACCCAGGGAACAGTTGGGATTTGGGGCCATCGTAAAACATTTCCTTGGTGTTAAATACCGTCTGTGAACAAACTTAGAATGTATAAATTGATGCCAAGGTCATATTTTTATTTTTTTATATATTCTGTTCCATAACTTTATCTGCAACGTTACAATTCATTTTGTGCCACTCGAGTATACAGACACAAGTGTACTATACAGCCTGCACAGCTGCCGTAGGGGAAACCACTCGAGTCACATAAAAATGAAAATATAACATTGCGGGTGAAGTTCGGGAATGACGCAATTTCATGTGTATAAATTCTTAAAACCTGCATCACTTAGCTTAAGAGTTTGCTGTTTCTAAAAGGACATATTTTAATGTTTTTCAGGGCCCCCATACTGCACAACAGGAATGAGGAGGGGATTCACTGTTTGGGGTGAGTTACACAAAAACAGGTGAAGAAAATAAATAAGGTATCCGGATTCTTCTATAATATTCCATTGACATCAAAAATGTTTGTTTTTTTGTTGTAAAAAAAAAAAAAGACTTCTCCTTTAAAGATTCCATTTCCTGGTTGCTAAAATTCTAATTGTCCTCATTTCAGTTTATGCGAGAAAAAGGCACGTATAGTGTAGAGAATAATTGTACCAGCTAAACTACTTTGAAATATATTCTCCATAGCCAAAAATATTAACATGCTATTGGGGTGGCAGGTAGTCTAGTGGTTAGAGGAGACAGGTAGCCTAGTGGTTAGAGGAGGCAGGTAGCCTAGTGGTTAGAGAGAGGTAGCCTGGTGGTTAGAGAGAGGTAGCCTGGTGGTTAGAGGAGGCAGGTAGCCTAGTGGTTAGAGGCAGGTAGCCTAGTGGTTAGAGGCAGGTAGCCTAGTGGTTAGAGGCAGGTGGCCTAGTGGTTAGAGGGGCAGGTAGCCTAGTGGTTAGAGGGGCAGGTAGCCTAGTGGTTAGAGGGGCAGGTAGCCTAGTGGTTAGAGGGGCAGGTAGCCTAGTGGTTAGAGGCAGGTAGCCTAGTGGTTAGAGGCAGGTAGCCTAGTGGTTATAGCGTTGAGGCCAGTTACCAAAAGGTTGCTGGATTGAATCCCTGAGCTGACAATGTAAAATGATGTTGTTCTACCCCCTGAACAAGGCAGTTAACCCACTGTTCACCACTAGGCTGTCATTGTAAATAACGATTTGTTCTTATCTGACTTGCCTAGCTAAAAAAAAAAGGTTAAATTAAAAAATAAAAATAAAGATTTGTATGCCACAGCAAGCTTTAATGGCAGATATTTTTTTTTATTATTTATTTAAACTTTAATTATCAATTAAATGTCTTAGTTTTGTGAGAACTTATTGGGCCTGTACAAAGTCAGTGGCTGATGGAGTGTAATAAATCACATTTAAATCACAACAGTACCAGTATATTACCCCTGATGATGCAGTATATCCCATTTGCTTTAGTTTTGATGTAAGAACATGAACATTAGACTCCCATGTCTTTGACTGTTACGTGCAGTGCGTTATGTATGAATAGCATCAATTAAATCATCCCTCCCCACATACACAAGATTAACTCTGCACGTTTGTTTGTCAAACCTCCTGCATGCAAATACCTGTGCATATTGTATTAACGTCAACAGATATATAACTAAGGGGACTCTTCTCTCCACAACAGAACGTCTGCTCGTTGTTGAAACACGCAGAGAAGGTAAACGTCAACAGATTTTTTTAACTAAGTGGCTTTTTCCGTTTCTCAACCACACCGTCATCCTTCTGCAAAACAAAGGAAGTGTAATGATATTTTTTAACGCTAGAAATAGTTCATGGAGGCAGCCACATCATACCCAGAGCATGTAGAGGTCTGTTAGTTGTATCATAGGTTCACTTCAACTGTGAGAGACGGAATCTAAAACAAAAATCCAGAAAATGCAAATTAATTACTTAAAAATCATACAATGAGATTTTCTGGATGTTTTTGTTTTAGATTCCGTCTCTCACAGTTGAAGTGAACCTATGATACAACTAACAGACCTCTACGTGCTTTGTAAGTAGGGAAAACCTGCAAAATCGGCAGTGTATAAAATACTTGTTCTCCCCACTGTCGGTTCCTAATCTCCCAACCTCATAGCTAGCTGTGAAGAAGCACTTCCAGGCTATCAATCAAGTTAGTACCGTCCGTTTGTATACCGTTCATTTTCAATTAAATTCACTCATTTTCTATTTTAATGCAGCAGGCTTGCCAGCTAACAGTAGCAGCTATCTTAGCTGGCAAGCCTGTTGACAAGGTTGATATACTTTAGAAAAAGAAGCAATAACTAAAAGTACTGAATAAGACTCACATTCCTTCCGCAGTGAGGGTAAGAAGGTATGGTCCAGGCCGCTGGTACAGGTACAATGTGAACGTGTCGCAATAATTCAAACGAAAATGTCAAGAAGACTTTTAATTACGACATTATGTAACGTTAACTGCAGGTTAGCCGCATGAAAATGAGGCAATTTACTTGATAATAAATGGTATACACTCCATTTTGAGTAGTGGTTTGAAAAGAACACGTAGAGAGACTTGCTTAGACATTAGTGGACACATTCATTTCAGGTAACAAGTGTAGTGGGCCAAATCTCATTACACTTGTAGTTTTGTTGTTGTTGTTGTAACAGATGTCTCTTTTCATTCACCAAATTGCAGGTTACACCGTGTTTGAATGCTGGACTTTATTATTTTTTTGTACAAACAGACGCCTTTTGAATGTGATCGTTTGACAATCAGATTAAAAAACACAATGACTGTGTTTTGTGTTCACGGCACATTAAAACATGATAGTAGTTATATATGTAGACCCAGAAAGATCACATGAAAATGAATAGCGATTCAAAATGCAATCTATGATTAGATCCAATAGGAGTAGAAACACGAGGTTCCCGTACTGTTTCGGATATTCATCAATCATTTCACTCGTTTACCAGATTTTTAGCAGAGATGCAGAGAAGCAAATTTAGTTACTTTAATAAAAACAGAACCTCAAGTCAGGAGGATACAGACAGCTCAAGTCAGGAGGATACAGACAGCTCAAGTCAGGAGGATACAGACAGCTCAAGTCAGGAGGATACAGACAGCTCAAGTCAGAAGGATACAGACAGCTCAAGTCAGGAGGATACAGACAGCTCAAGTCAGGAGAATACAGACAGCTCAAGTCAGGAGGATACAGACAGCTCAAGTCAGGGGGATACAGACAGCTCGTCAGGAGGATACAGACAGCTCAAGTCAGGAGGATACAGACAGCTCAAGTCAGAAGGATACAGACAGCTCAAGTCAGGAGGATACAGACAGCTCAAGTCAGGAGAATACAGACAGCTCAAGTCAGGAGGATACAGACAGCTCAAGTCAGGGGGATACAGACAGCTCAAGTCAGGGGGATACAGACAGCTCAAGTCAGGAGGATACAGACAGCTCAAGTAAGGAGGATACAGACAGCTCAAGTAAGGAGGATACAGACAGCTCAAGTCAGGAGGATACAGACAGCTCAAGTCAGGAGGATACAGACAGCTCAAGTCAGGAGGATACAGACAGCTCAAGTCAGGAGGATACAGGCAGCTCAAGTCAGGAGGATACAGACAGCTCAAGCGGCATCTTTAAATATGCTGGAAATATATATATATATTTTGCATAGATTTAAGAATAAGGCTCTACTGTAAATTGCAGGAAATAGCTGTTTCAGGTGTTCGAAAAATGCTAATTTCTCCAATTTACGGCCGGCAGCCGTGCACCACCCAGGAGTATGAAGCGTATGGTCTCCCCCCCCCCCCCCCCCCCCCTCTCTCTCTTTCTCCACACCTCCGGACAACATCACAGCCGTCCTAACGTACTTTGGGGCCCCGTCAGATTCGTTGGGGCGCGTGACGGCCCTGTATGGGGAAAAAGACGTAGAAGAAGAAATGTCTGGCACGAGAACGAGAACAAAATATATTATATTCCGTTGACGTCTTATACAATCTTCGAACTGTCCTCCGACAACCCAGATTATGTCCTGAATGGCACCATATATCGTATGTAGTGCACTACTGCTGACCAGAGACCTCTGGTCCTAGTGCACTAGATAGGGTGATAGAGTGTTATTAGGGACACATACCCTGCTGGGTTCTTTATCACCCTTTTACAGAAATGGTGCAGAGGTCTCGCTGGATATTCGGAGTCTGCTTTACATGTTTTCTGTCTGTGTGTGTGTGTGTGTGTGTGTGTGTGTGTGTGTGTGTGTGTGTGTGTGTGTGTGTGTGTGTGTGTGTGTGTGTGTGTGTGTGTGTGTGTTTTATGCCAGTTCGCTGTGCCTGCATACATTTTGGGTGTAAATGAGCCTGTTTAGATGAATTTAAGGCCTGTGTGTTGGCAATAGATCAGCCCACAGACCATCTAGATTACCGCGTGTGTGTGTGTGTAGGAGGTGATAAACAGTATCTGTTGTTAGCTCTCTGTCTGATCTGTGGCCTGGGATGTAGCTGCAGCTAAGTCCTGAACATTACTGAGCGTTACTCTGGGATGTAGCTGCAGCTGAGTCCTGAACATTACTGAGCATTACTCTGGGATGTAGCTGCAGCTAAGTCCTGAACATTACTGAGCATTACTCTGGGATGTAGCTGCAGCTAAGTCCTGAACATTACTGAGCGTTACTCTGGGATGTAGCTGCAGCTAAGTCCTGAACATTACTGAGCATTACTCTGGGATGTAGCTGCAGCTAAGTCCTGAACATTACTGAGCATTACTCTGGGATGTAGCTGCAGCTAAGTCCTGAACATTACTGAGCATTACTCTGGGATGTAGCTGCAGCTAAGTCCTGAACATTACTGAGCATTACTCTGGGATGTAGCTACAGCTAAGTCCTGAACATTACTGAGCATTACTCTGGGATGTAGCTGCAGCTAAGTCCTGAACATTACTGAGCATTACTCTGGGATGTAGCTGCAGCTAAGTCCTGAACATTACTGAGCATTCATTACTGAGCATTACTCTGGGATGCAGCCGCAGCTAAGTCCTGAACATTACTGAGCATTACTCTGGGATGTAGCTGCAGCTAAGTCCTGAACATTACTGAGCATTACTCTGGGATGTAGCTGCAGCTAAGTCCTGAACATTACTGAGCATTACTCTGGGATGTAGCTGCAGCTAAGTCCTGAACATTATTGAGCATTACTCTGGGATGCAGCTGCAGCTAAGTCCTGAACATTACTGAGCATTACTCTGGGATGTAGCTGCTGCTAAGTCCTGAACATTACTGAGCATTACTCTGGGATGCAGCTGCAGATAAGTCCTGAACATTACTGAGCATTACTCTGGGATGTAGCTGCAGATAAGTCCTGGACATTACTGAGCATTACTCTGGGATGTAGCTGCAGATAAGTCCTGAAAATTACTGAGCATTACTCTGGGATGTAGCTGCAGCTAAGTCCTGAACATTACTGAGCATTACTCTGGGATGCAGCTGCAGATAAGTCCTGAACATTACTGAGCATTACTCTGGGATGTAGCTGCAGATAAGTCCTGAACATTACTGAGCATTACTCTGGGATGCAGCTGCAGATAAGTCCTGAACATTACTGAGCATTACTCTGGGATGTAGCTGCAGCTAAGTCCTGAGTATTAATGGCCTATTACTAACCGGGGGCACTATTGTATAGCTCTGTGTAGTGTACCAGTCTCTGTAGCTTTCATCTTTTCTGTACCAGTCTGTAGATGAATTTAAAGGCAATGGATTGTGTTGGCAATGGATCAGCCCACAGCCCATCTAGATTAACGATGTACTGTATGTGTCGGTGTCTGTGTCCATGTCCATGTCTGTATGTGTGTGTGTGTGTGTGTGTGTGTGTGTCCTCCTACACTGCTGTGCAAGAGAGCGCTTGTATCCCACTATAACACGAGCTGCAGGTTTTCTTGATTTAACCAATCATTGTGGTTTAAAAGTTGAGAGCTTACCACATTACTAAGCCAAATTGAGCTACTTTGCAAAGAAGGAAAGGACAATGTGAACAGAAAATATTCAAGCCATCCCGACAGCGAGATGCCACATTCCAGCTTGATGTGTATCATATCACCATGGGAACCCCCAACGCTGCTCTAGACTAAATCACCCTCTGACTGGTCGTTTGTCAATCTGGTCAGTTTTTTTGGATATTTACGCTGTCAATAATGAGAGACAGCTCAGTTTGAAGACAGGAATGTCCTCTTAAATGGACAAATCAATTAAGATTTTGGGGATAATTACACCCTGTCTGTCACTAATGAGACAGATGCACATCGTCATCAATCAAGAAAACGGGGACCCCATTGATTGAGAAATGTAGTATTTTATAAGGACCTCAGTAGCTGTTGCCAAGGCAGCAGCTGCTCTTCCTGGGAATAAGATCAGGGAATATATTCCATTCGATGACTGTAGTACTTACATCATGAATATCCTCATTGCTAGTAGGAGTTGTCAGGGACGACCTGGAGTGAACCGTGGACATGCAGATATCCTCTTTTCTGAAACTCTAATCCGTACAACTAGGCCCTGCGGGTTTGGTTTAGCAATATCTCCGGTCTACATAGCAGTGCCATCTCTCCCTTTATTAATCATACAAAGAGGATCAACTATTTTGAAATTTTCCAAAACGGGAACTGAGTCCTGAATATCAAAACTATCCACCCTAGTTCTGAAGCTATCATGTAGTTCTAGAACTATTCACCCTAGCTCTGTAGCTATCCTCTAGTTCTAGAACTATTCACCCTAGCTCTGTAGCTATCCTCTAGTTCTAGAGCTATCCACCCTAGTTCTGAAGCTATCATGTAGTTCTAGAACTATCCACCCTAGTTCTGTAGCTATCCTGTAGTTCTAGAACTATTCACCCTAGCTCTGTAGCTATCCTCTAGTTCTAGAGCTATCCTCTAGTTCTAGAGCTATCCTGTAGTTTGAGAACTATCCACCCTTGTTCTAGAATTACCCTCCCTAGTTCTGGAGCAATCTTGTAGTTCTAGAACTATACACACTAGTTCTGTAGCTATCCCGTAGTTCTAGAGATATCCCCTAGTTCTAAAGATATCCCATTGTTCTAGAGGTATCCCATAGTTCTAGAGCTATCCCATTGTTCTAGAGCTATCCCATAGTTCTGGAGCTATCCTGTAGTTGAAAAAAAAATCCCCTAGTTCTGGAGCTATCACATAGTTCCAGAGCTCTCCTGTTGTTTCAAAACTATCCCCTAGTTCTGGAACAAACCATAGTTCTGGAGCTATCCCCTAGTTCTGGAGCTATCCCATAGTTCTGGAGCTATCCTGTAGTTTTTAAAACTATCCCCTAGTTCTGGAGCTATCACATAATTATGGAGCTATCCTGTAGTTTTAAAACTATCCCGTAGTTCTGGAGCTATCGCCTAGTTCTGGAGCTGTCCCGTAGTTGTGGAGCTGTCCCGTAGTTCTAGAGCTATCCCGAATTACTAGGGGCTATCCCGAATTACTAAAGCTATCCCGTAGTTCTGGAACTGTCCCGAATTACTAAAGCTATCCCATAGTTCTAGAGCTCTGGAGCTATCCCATAGTTCTAGAGCTCTAGAGCTATCCTGTAGTTCTAGAGCTCTAGAGCTATCCTGTAGTTCTAGAGCTATCCTGTAGTTCTAGAACTATCCCATTGTTCTGGAGCAATCCGGTAGTTCTAGAACTATCCCTTACTTCTTTTTAGCTCTAGCGCTATCCCATAGTTTTAGAGCTATCCTGTAGTTCTATAGCTCTAGAGCAATCCAGTAGTTCTAGAGCTATCCTGTAGTTCTAGAGCTCTAGAGCTATACCGTAGTTCTAGAGCTATCCTGTAGTTCTAGAACTATCCCTTAGTTATTTAGCTCTAGCGCTATCCCATAGTTCTAGAGCTATCCTGTAGTTCTAGAGCTATCCTGTAGTTCAAGAGCTATCCTGTAGTTCTAGAGCTATCCCATAGTTCTAGACCTCTAGAGCTATCCCGCAGTTCCAGAGCTATCCCGTAATTCTAAAGCTATCCTGTAGTTCAAGATCTATCCCTTAGTTCTTTAGCTCTAGTGCTATCCCGTAGTTCTAGAGCTATCCCGTAGTTCTAGAGCTATCCTGTAGTTCTAGAGCTATCCCGTATTTCTAAAGCTATCCTGTAGTTCTAGAGCTCTAGAGCTATCCCATATTTCTAAAGCTATCCCGTATTTCTAAAGCTATCCCGTATTTCTAAAGCAATCCCGTAGTTCTAGAACTATCCCATAGTTCTAGAGCTATCCCGTAGTTCTAGAACTATCCCATAGTTCTAGAGCTATCCCGTAGTTCTAGAACTATCCCGTATTTCTAGAGCTCTAGAGCTATCCCGTATTTCTAGAGCTATCCCGTATTTCTAGAGCTATCCCGTATTTCTAGAGCCATCTCATAGTTCTGGAACAATCCTGTAATTTCATAGCTATCCCATTTCCCCATGCATCCCATCCCTATGCCCAGGCCCATTTATCTGGCTGGCTGTGACCATCCATCTGCATAATGTACTGTATATGCATTCTTGTGTGACATAACGGTGTGAAGATAAATCTCGGGCTGTGTCTGTGGAGCATCCTCACTGATAGGGCTGGCATGGACAGAAGGTCCTTCATTTTCCACACTGATTACAGATGAGAAACTGGCCACATGCACACACACACACACTCCTAAAAAAACACACACACGCACACCTCTCCCTTGGGCACAGCTCAGGGTGACTCATGGGACGAACGAGGAACAATATTTACCGCCTCTCCAGTTGTAGCGTTTGCATACCGTAGGCCACTAATGACACTGAGAGGACTAAATCCTATTAGTGTTTCAATGGAGTGTCTCGTCTCTAGTACTATTGTGTCTCCTGTGGTTGAATGACTCAATCACCCTCTCTCTCTCTCTCTCTCCCCCTCTATCTCTACTTCCCTCCTCTCTCTCCCGTCCACCTCTAGCTCTACCCCCTCTCTCTACCTCGCCCCTCTCTCCCCACTCCATCTCTACCTCGCTGCTCTCTCCACCTCTCTCTACCCCCTCTACCTCTACCTCCCCCCTCTATCTTTACCCCCACTATCTCTACCTCGCCCCTCTCTCTCCCCTGTCTATCTCTCCCCCCTCTCTCTACCTCACCCCTCACTCTCCCCCCTCTATTGCTACCCCCTCTATCTCTACCTCACCCTCCCCCCTCTATCGCTACCCCCCCTCTATCTTTACCTCCCCCTCTAGATCGCTACCCCCCCTCTATCTTTACCTCCCCCTCAGTGTGTAATGGGGGAAAAGGGCCTTGGTCTCTGTGTGCTGCTTGAGACAGATGAAGCAATGTCAAATTACATCTCGGCTAAATTGCTTCCTTTTTACACACACACACACACACACACACACACACACACACACACACACACACACAACTTCCTTGCTGAATTCTCTAAGGATGCTCTGTAGAGTGAGGAAATTAAAACTTGTTCATGTCCATTGGATGGTCCATCACCACCAGGTGAAGACATGTTCTGGGGTGGTCCATCAGGACTAGATGAGGACATGTTCTGGGGTGGTCCATCACCACTAGATGAAGACATGTTCTGGGGTGGTCCATAAGGACTAGATGAAGACATGTTCTGGGGTGGTTCATCACCACCAGGAGAAGACATGTTCTGGGGTGGTCCATCACCACTAGATGAAGACGTGTTCTGGGATGGTCCATCAGGACTAGATGAAGACATGTTCTGGGATGGTCCATCACCACCAGGTGAAGACATGTTCTGGGGTGGTCCATCACCACCAGGTGAAGACATATTCTGGGGTGGTCCATCACCCCCAGATGAAGACATGTTCTGGGGTGGTTCATCAGGACTAGATGAGGACACGTTCTGGGGTGGTTCATCAGGACTAGATGAGGACACGTTCTGGGGTGGTTCATCAGGACTAGATGAAGACATGTTCTGGGGTGGTCCATCAGGACTAGATGAGGACACGTTCTGGGGTGGTCCATCACCACCAGATGAAGACATGTTCTGGGATGGTCCATCACCACCAGGTGAAGACATGTTCTGGGGTGGTCCATCACCACCAGGTGAAGACATGTTCTGGGGTGGTCCATCACCACCAGATGAAGACATGTTCTGGGGTGGTTCATCAGGACTAGATGAGGACACGTTCTGGGGTGGTTCATCAGGACTAGATGAAGACATGTTCTGGGGTGGTCCATCAGGACTAGATGAGGACACGTTCTGGGGTGGTTCATCAGGACAAGATGAGGACACGTTCTGGGGTGGTTCATCAGGACTAGATGAGGACACGTTCTGGGGTGGTTCATCAGGACTAGATGAGGACACGTTCTGGGGTGGTCCATCAGGACTAGATGAGGACATGTTCTGGGGTGGTCCTAAACTAATCCGGTTCTATTTTCACAACACTGATCAATGCCTGCAGTGTCTTTATCCATATGTTAGTGTTCCTGTTTAGCTGTGTAATTACAGAACTGATATCACACTGACAGATTTCAATACCATGCTGTGCCCTTGTAGGCACACTCACCTGAGAGATTTGAAGGACAGACACCTGCTCTGTCTACTGTGCTTGGCCAGCTGTTAGGGACAATCTAATCCTGTCAACATAAGAGAGAGAGAGAGAGAGCGAGAGAGAGCAAGAGAGAGAGAGAATATATCTAGTTTTGGCAGCTGTTGACCATTTCACAATTGTAGAAGGACAACGGAGGGCATGTTATCGGGGACTTAGAGACACATCATACGTCAGCTGACACAATCTATGACTTTGTGAGTGTGGAGGAAGTCACATTATTCTCTGTTAGGCTACATTCCAAGTGCCACGGTATTTCCCTGACATCAGGGCAACCTTGTTCCTGGATTTTGTCCCAACTAGGCACCATAGTACCTCGTTAAAATGATCAGTTCAGTCATTGCCTAAAATCAACACATCTGGTCTGCCGGTTCTGTTCAATCAAAACATGACCAGGTTGACTGCCCATGCCCTGCATCGTGCACTTCTATGGACCAGAGCTCTATGGGGGACCTAATTATTGTGGGAGCTTATTATTACCAGAGCTCTATGGAAAATGAAGTATTATCAGGTGTCTGTGGCTGCCTTTTTCTGCAGGTGTTTGTTTGTGCAGGTGTGTGTGTGTGTGTGTTTGTTTGTTTGTTTGTTTGTGTGTGTGTTTGAAGGTGAGTGCATTTCTGTTTGTGTGTGTGTGTTGCTCTTTAACTCTGCATTGATAGGTTAGTAGACCCTGTTAGCTGATCTGTGTGTTTGTGCGTGTGTGTGTGTGTGTGTGTGTGTGCGTGCGTGCATGCTACGCTTTACCATAAAAAGCCTCCTGTCCTGTGATGTTCAGTCCACAATCACCTGTGAGGCCTAAGCTGCAGAGAGTGCTGATTAGATCTGTGATTGATTGGGAAGAATGATCATTCAATTACCATCGTGAATTATTGCAATGTTTGTTTATGTATTTTTATGTGTCAATTGACGATTTGACATGAAACAAAAGTTATTCATTCATTCATTCATTTGTTCAGAAATGCCTAGGGCAGGATTTGATCTGTGATTGATTGGTAATGCCTAGGGCAGGATTTGATCTGTGATTGATTGGTAATGCCTAGGGCAGGATTTGATCTGTGATTGATTGGTAATGCCTAGGGCAGGATTTGATCTGTGATTGATTAGTAATGCCTAGGGCAGGATTTAATCTGTGATTGATTGGTAATGGCTAGGGCAGGATTTGATCTGTGATTGATTGGTAATGGCTAGGGCAGGAGTTGATCTGTGATTGATTGGTAATGGCTAGGGCAGGATTTGATCTGTGATTGATTGGTAATGCCCTGGGCAGGAGCTTTTCCTGGTCAGGTGCACAAATAGTGTGTGTGTACCTAATTGCAACCTATAGGCCCTTGTCAGAAGTAACACATCTCCTCAGGAATAGGGTGCTATTTCAGACTCAATGGAAAGGTAGTAAGCAGATGTTAACTAGTAAATCAATGAGCTGTAGTCAACAAATTATCCCTTACAACAACAAACAAAAAAATATCTTCATTTTAGAAAATGTTGGTGATTATTAGTTATATATTTGTTGTTGTATAGTGGATACAAAGCATCCAGAATCTTGATATAACATACAGACTATAAATAGATAACATGTACACTACATTTCCTTGTGCGGTGATAACTCTTTATATGACGTTGAACTCTGGAGCACGAAGATATCTTCGCCATCATTCCCTATGACCGAAAACAGCTTGTGGACATCAGAACAGCGATAATTAACCAACATTTTGACGAAAATGTCTACTTCAATGAGTTAGCAGTTCTGGACTTTATGCTTACTCCGGACCCAACCCCAATTCCCCGGGACTCGAAAGAGGAGCTGCGGCGAAAGAGAAGCAGGCATCCTGACGAGACTACGGCGGTGAGTAAATAGACCTCCAATCTGTTCTATCTGTTCTATTGGCGAACGTACAGTCACTGGAGAACAAACTGGATGAACGGGACCTGAAGAACTGTAAAATTCTATTCTATTCATCCTGAGGAGACTATCTTTTGCGACTAAATAGACCGCTAATTCCCTCTGTTCTGTTGGGGAGCGTGCAGTCACTGGAGAACAAATTGGATGAGCTCCGATCGAGACTCTCCTATCAACGGGACCTGAAAAACGGTATTATCAAGAGGAGGCTGCTGAGGGGAGGACGGCTCCAGCCGTTACCACGAGTCCGTCCCTCCCAAATAAGGTGCCACCAACCCCCTGTGGTAAAATCATATGTTTCTCATAGTCGTGGCTAAACGAGGACATGAATAATATCTTGCTAGTTTTTCTATGCAGTTTCAAGACCGGACAGCAGACTCGGGTAAGATGAAAGGGAGGATGGGTATGTAAACTTTATTATTTATTACTTTCGGGTGCGAAATCTAGTGTTAAAGAAGTCTCAAGGTTTTGCTCACATGAGTTAGAAAACCTTCTGATAAGTTGCAGTCCATACTATTTATCAAGAGAGTGTCTCATCTGTCTGTTTCATAGCTGTCTATTTACCACCACAAACCGATGCAATCTATATAGGGCCATAAGCAAACCAGAAAACTGGAATATGTTCCCGGGATTCATCCTATACCATTGAGGAGTTTACAACATCGGCCTCATTAATAAATGCCTTGACGATGTAGTTCACAGAGTGACTGTACATACATACCCCAAAAAGAAGCCATGGATTTACAGGCAACATCTGTACTGAGCTAAAGGCTAGAGCTGCTGCTTTCAAGGAGTGATACACTAATCCCGGATGCTCATAAGATGTACCGTTATGACCGCCGATGAGTCATCAAACAGGCAAAGCATCAATAAAGGATTAAGATCGAATTCTACTAAGCGGGCTCTGATGCTCGACGGATGTGCCAAGGCTTGCAGAGTCTCAATGGATTACAAAGGGAAACCCAGATGAGCTAAATGCCTTCTATGCTCGCCTCGAGGCAAGCAACACTGAACCATGTATGAGAGCACCAGCTGTTCCGGACGACTGTGTGATCTCACTCTCCATAGCCAATGTAAGACCTTTAAACAGGTTAACATTCGCAAGACCGCGGGGCCAGACGGAATACCAGGACGCATACTCAGAGCATGCACTGACCAGCTGGCAAGTGTCTTCACTGACATTTTCAAACTATCCTTAACTTGGTCTGTAATACCAACTTGTTTCAAGCAGACCACCATAGTCCCTGTGCTGAAGAATGCCAAGGTAACCTGCCTCAATGACTATAACCCAGTAGCACTCACATCTGTTACCATGAAATGCTTTGAAAGGCTGGTAATGGTTCACATCAACACCATCATCCCAGACAACCTGGACCCATTGCATATCATATATTTGCAGTAGATTTCAACACCTCCCTCATACAATGTGGTTTTTCACCTCATACAATGTGGTTTTCGGGATTTTTGTTTAAGGGAATAGGGTCCCAGTTAAAATGGATGATTAAATCCATAAAGTTTTAGGACTAGTGTAAAGGTTAGGACTAGTGTTGCAAAGCTATTGGTAATTGATCACAGTTACTAGAGCATTCCTCTCTATTGTAACTTTACACGTTTGAAAAAAAGCTATTCATATAGAGTACAGTTTTTTGTATTTTTATATCTGTGTCCTTGTTGTCCATAAGTTTCTAACACGTTCAAGACAAAATTAATTAATTAATGAAAAATAATGACAAAGGCATTCTTTTAAACTAACTCTACAACTCTTTCAATTGTTGAAATGTTTTCACAACTGACCAGTTTGGCACCAAAACATTAACAACAAAGACATATTGACATTGTAAAATAAATAAAAATGTCAAAAAATATGAAGGAAGTTCCCTACGTTGATGGTTTATGTTTAGGACAATTATTTTATTTTAATATCATCTTATTTGATTATTTTTTTTAGACATTTTTACATGTGATAAGGCCAGAGATTATTACAGACACTTGTGATCATCTGTACCCAAAAGGGCTACTAAATGTCTTGTGATAAATTACATGAAATCCTTGAAAGTTACCAAAATGCTGGTAGTCTATGGTTTTATAATTTTTTTCCACACATGTGTGGATGTGTTAGGTCATCCAAAGTGTTAATACTTCTGGATTGGCAGATTATAGACATTTTCTTTAGAATATGTAGTTCTCCTTTGTAAATATAGTAACTCCAGTTAAGAGCTTTGACACAAACACTTTCGATGGTACCGAGCACTTCATACTAGGATTTCTGGGAAGGAGAATATGTATGTCATTTATTTTCTGGGTAATAAATTTGCAATATGTTAAGAGTGGATGTACAGCTTACATGTTCAAGATGTTCAATGTAACATTGTTATAATATGTTTTAATCATTAAATTAATAAAAAATATATTTAAATAATTAAATATATTTATATATTTTTTTAATATAAAGTCAAGAGTCGGCCCTTTGACACAAAAGCTTTTGTGAGACAGGTTAAAGAAGGTATTTTAAGCCAATTGAGACATGGATTGTGTAGGTGTGCCATTCAGAGGGTGAATGGGCAAGACACAAGATTTAAGTGTCTTTGAACGGGATATGGTAGTAGATGCCAGGCACAACAGGTTTGACTACGTCAAGATCTGCAACACTGCTGGGGGTTTTTCCACGCTTGACAGTTTCCCATGTGTATCATGGGGTAAAGGATAGATAATAGACAGTAGCAGTATACAGTAGGTAGGGGTAAAGGATAAATACGACAGTAGCAGTATACAGTAGGTAGGGGTAAAGGATAGATAAGACAGTAACAGTATACTGTAGGTAGAGGTAAAGGATAGATAATAGACACCAGTTCTCCGTCTCACCTCCAGCCATACCAGTTCAATCTCCCCACCAGCCACACCAGTTCAGTCTCACCTCCAGCCACACCAGTTCAGTCTCACCTCCAGCCACACTAGTTCTCCATCTCACCTCCAGCCACACCAGTTCTCCGTCTCACCTCCAGCCACACCAGTTCTCCGTCTCCCCACCAGCCACACCAGTTCTCCGTCTCCCCACCAGCCACACCAGTTCTCCGTCTCACCTCCAGCCACACCAGTTCTCCGTCTCCCCTCCAGCCACACCAGTTCTCCGTCTCACCTCCAGGCACACCAGTCTCACCACCAGCCACACCAGTTCTCCATCTCACCTCCAGCCACACCAGTTCTCCGTCTCACCTCCAGCCACACCAGTTCTCCATCTCACCTCCAGCCACACCAGTTCTCAATCTCACCTCCAGCCACACCAGTTCTCCGTCTCACCTCCAGCCACACCAGTTCTCCATCTCACCTCCAGCCACACTAGTTCTCCGTCTCACCTCCAGCCACACCAGTTCTCAATCTCACCTCCAGCCACACCAGTTCTCCATCTCCCCACCAGCCACACCAGTTCTCAATCTCACCTCCAGCCACACCAGTTCTCCGTCTCACCTCCAGCCACACCAGTTCTCCATCTCACCTCCAGCCACACCAGTTCTCCGTCTCACCTCCAGCCACACCAGTTCTCCATCTCCCCACCAGCCACACCAGTTCTCAATCTCACCTCCAGCCACACCAGTTCTCCGTCTCACCTCCAGCCACACCAGTTCTCCGTCTCACCTCCAGCCACACCAGTTCTCAATCTCACCACCAGCCACACCAGTTCTCTGTCTCCCCACCAGCCACACCAGTTCTCAATCTCACCTCCAGCCACACCAGTTCTCCGTCTCACCTCCAGCCACACCAGTTCTCAATCTCACCTCCAGCCACACCAGTTCTCCGTCTCACCTCCAGCCACACCAGTTCTCCATCTCACCTCCAGCCACACTAGTTCTCCGTCTCACCTCCAGCCACACCAGTTCTCAATCTCACCTCCAGCCACACCAGTTCTCCATCTCCCCACCAGCCACACCAGTTCTCCGTCTCCCCACCAGCCACACCAGTTCTCAATCTCACCTCCAGCCACACAAGTTCTCCGTCTCACCTCCAGCCACACCAGTTCTCCGTCTCACCTCCAGCCACACCAGTTCTCCGTCTCACCTCCAGCCACACCAGTTCTCAATCTCACCACCAGCCACACCAGTTCTCTGTCTCCCCACCAGCCACACCAGTTCTCTGTCTCACCTCCAGCCACACCAGTTCTCTGTCTCACCTCCAGCCACACCAGTTCTCCGTCTCACCTCCAGCCACACCAGTTCTCTGTCTCCCCACCAGCCACACCAGTTCTCAATCTCACCTCCAGCGACACCAGTTCTCTGTCTCCCCACCAGCCACACCAGTTCTGTCTCCCCACCAGCCACACCAGTTCTCCGTGTCACCACCAGCCTTTTTTTTCACACCTAAAGGAATCCTGAACATCCATGACAAAACAGCTATATTTTATATCTTTGCTAACAAAGGAAACTTCCTGCGTGAATAAAAAACAGTGAAATTGTGAAAATTCCAAGCTGCGTATATTTGGCTAATTTCCTAAGCAAGTCTACATCTCTAATGGTACCCTCGTCCATTTATAGTGCACTTCAAAAGTAGTGCAGGGAATAGGTTACCATTTAGGAAGAATTCCCAAACCAATTATTTCCTTTTTAAGTATTACAACAACAACAAAATCACATGAATACAAATAACTTGTCATTTTTTTTACTGGCATTCCTACTGCAAACAAACCAAACGATTAATTTATTCTGAAATTGAATTTGTGAAACAATAATGAGGATGGTCTAAACCAGTCATCAGTTTCTTTCCATGTTAATCTCATTGCACCTCCTATAAGCCTGCGTACCAAATAGCATCCTATCCCTTATACAGATGCACTACTTTTGACCAGAGCCTTATCTAAGTAGTGCACTATGTAGGGAATACAGTGTTACTTGGGACGTTGACGTAGTGGAGGGCAAGCTAATGTTCTAATGTTCAAGTCAACACCACGGATTTACGTTTTTTTTTTGTGACACGGTTTTAAATACATTTCTCATGTTCAAAGTCAAGACACACAATGGTAAAAACCTTTGAAATAAGCCTACATTTGGTCCCATAATAAAAAAACTGTAATGTTTACAGAAAGATTGGAATAAAGGAATAATAGCATTATTACACACACACACACACACACACACACACACACACACACACACACACACACACACACACACACACACACACACACACACACTGAACTACAACATAAAAAAAGATCACACATTAATTTCCCTGGTGCTTCCCTCATCTCCTCTCTCATCCTGCCTCCAGTATTACTCTGTTGAAGACAGAGGTAGAATGAGTAACGATAATTTGGCTACATACACAGGGTACCAGTACCGAGTCGATGTGCAGGGGGTACGAGGTAATTGCATTCGGAAAGTATTCAGACCCATTGACTTTTTCCACATTTTGTTGCGTTACAGCCTTATTCTAAAATGGAATAAATAGTTGTTTTCCCTCATCAATCTAAACACAATACCCCATAATGACATCACAATACCCCATAATGACATCACTATACCCCATAATGACAAAGCAAAAACATGGTTAAAAAAACAGAAATACAACATTTATCATATGTATTCAGACCCTTTACTCAGTACTTTGTTGAAGCAAATTTGGCAGCAATTAGAGCATCAGTTATTTTTAGGTATGACGCTACAAGCTTGGCACACCTGTATTTGTGGAGTTTCTCCCATTCTTCTCTGCAGATCTCCTCAAGCTCTGTCGGGTTGGATGGGGAACGTTGCTGCACAGCTATTTTCATATCTCTCCAGAGATGTTCGATTGGGTTCAAGTCCGGAATCTGGCTGGGACTCTCAAGGACATTCAAAGACTTGTCCAGATGCCACTCCTGCAATGTCTTGGCTGTGTGCTTAGGGTTGTTGTCCTGTTGGAAGGTGAACCTTCTCCCCAGTCTGAGGTCCTGAGCGCTCTGGAGCAGGTTTTCATGAAGGATCTCTCTATACTTTGCTCTGTTCATCTTTCCCTCGATCCTGACTAGTCTCACAGTCCCTGCCACTGAAAAACATCCCCACAGCATGATGCTGCCACCACCATGATTCACCGTAGGGATGGTGCCAGGTTTCAGGTTTCCTCCAGACGTGACACATGGCATTCAGGCCAAAGTGTTCAATCTTGGTTTCTCCTGACCAGATAATCTTGTTTCTCATGGTCTAGGTGTCCTTTAGGTGTCTTTTGGCAAACTCATGTGCCTTTTACTGAGGAGTGGCTTCCATCTGGCCACTGTAACATGAAGGCCTGATGGAGTGCTGCAGAGATAGTTGTGGGGTTCTTTGTGACCTCCCTGACCATGCGGCCAGCTCTAGGAAAAGTGTTGGTGGGTGCAAACGTCTTCCATTTAAGAATTATGGAGACCACTGTGTACTTGGTGACATTCAATGATGCAGACCTTTTTTGGTAACCTTCCCAGATCTGTTCCTCGTTACAATTCTGTCTCAGAGCTATACAGACAATTGCTTCCTCTTCATGGCTTGGGTTTTGCTCTGACATGCACTGTCATCTGTGGGACCTTATATAGACAGGTGTGTGCCTTTCCAAATCATGGGACTATGGTGGCCTGCTTGAGACATGTTGGTATTAAAGATTCAATCAGGAACATGTTGAAAATGTCAGTGAAGACACCTGCCAGTTGGTCAGCACATGCTCAGAGCACACGTCCTGGCAATCCGTCTGGCCCTGAAACCTTGTGAATGTTGACCTGCTTAAAGGTCTTACTCACGTCGGCTATGGAAAGGGTGATCACACAGTCGTCCGGAACAGCGGAAGCTCTCATGCATGCCTCAGTGTTGCTTGCCTTAAAGCGAGAATATAAGTGATTTAGCTCGTCTGGTAGGCTCGTGGCTGTGCTTCCCTTTGTAGTCTGTAATAGTTTGCAAGGCCTGCCACATAAGACGAGCGTCAGAGCCGGTGTAGTATGATTCAATTTAGCCCTGAATTGACGCTTTGCCTGTTTGATGGTTCGTCGGAGGGCATGGCAGGATTTCTTATAAGCTTCTGGGTTAGAGTCCCACACCTTGAAAGCGGCAGCTCTACCCTTTAGCTCAGTGTGAATGTTGCCTGTAATCCATGGCTTCTGGTTGGGGTATGTACAGTATTCTCTCTGGTATGCAATCTGTTTTCCATTCAGGTTATGGATGTGTCACTGCAATCTTAAAGTCCTCAATGATGTCACCATTGCCCTTGAGTCTAAGCAATGTTGTACTGCTATTTGTATTGACTTGGCCAAAGCTTTTGATACGGTAGACCATTACATTCTTGTGGGACGGCTAAGGAGTAATGGTGTCTCTGATGGGTCTTTGGCCTGGTTTGCTAACTACCTCTCTCAAAGAGTGCAGTGTATAAAGTAAGAAGATCTGCTATCTCAGCCACTGCCTGCCACCAAGGGAGTACCCCAAAGTTCGTTCCTAGGCCCCATGCTCTTCTCAATTTACATCAACAACATAGCTCAGGCAGTAGGAAGCTCTCTCATCCATTTATATGCAGATTATACAGTCTTATACTCAGCTGGCCCCTCCTCGGATTTTGTGTTAAACGCTCTACAACAAATCTTTCTTAGTGTCCAACAAGCTTTCTCTACCCTTAACCTTGTTCTGAACACCTCCAAAACAAGGGTCATGTAGGTTGGTAAGAAGAATGCCCTTCTCCCCACAGTTGTAATTACTACCTCTGAGGGTTTAGAGCTTTAGGTAGTCACCTCATTACAAGTACTTGGGAGTATGGCTAGACGGTACACTGTCCTTCTCTCAGCACATATCAAAGCTGCAGGCTAAAGTTAAATCGAGACTTGGTTTCCTCTATAATCATAATCGCTCCTCTTTCACCCCAGCTGCCAAACTTACCCGGATTCAGATGACCATCCTTCCCATGCTAGATTACGGAGATATCATTTATAGATCGGCAGATAAGGGTGCTCTCGAGCAGCTAGATGTTCTTTACCATTTGGCCATCAGATTTGCCACCTATACTCCTTATAGGACACATCACTGCACTCTATAATCCTCTGTAAACTGGTCATCTCTGTATACCCATCGCAAAACCCTCTTAGGCCTCCCTTCCCCTATCTGAGATATCTACTGCAGCCCTCCTCCTCCACATCCAATACCTGTTCTGCCAGTCACATTCTGTTAAAAGCCCCCAAATTAAAACATTCCCTAACCAGAAACCGTGGATTGATGGCAGCATTCGTGTGAAACTGAAAGCGCGAACCACTGCTTTTAATCAGGGCAAGGTGTCTGGTAACATGACCTAATACAAACAGTGCAGCTATTCCCTCCGCAAGGCTATCAAACAAGCTAAGCGTCAGTACAGAGACAAAGTAGAATCTCAATTCAACGGCTCAGACACAAGAGGCATGTGGCAGGGTCTACAGTCAATCACGGATTACAGGAAGAAATCCAGCCCAGTCACGGACCAGGATGTCCTGCTCCCAGGCAGACTAAATAACTTTTTTGCCCGCTTTGAGGACAATACAGTGCCACTGACACGGCCTGCAACGAAAACATGCGGCCTCTCCTTCACTGCAGCCGAGGTGAGTAAGACATTTAAACGTGTTAACCCTCGCAAGGCTGCAGGCCCCGACGGCATCCCCAGCCGCGCCCTCAGAGCATGCGCAGACCAGCTGGCCGGTGTGTTTACGGACATATTCAATCAATCCCTATACCAGTCTGCTGTTCCCACATGCTTCAAGAGGGCCACCATTGTTCCTGTTCCCAAGAAAGCTAAGGTAACTGAGCTAAACGACTACCGCCCCGTAGCACTCACTTCCGTCATCATGAAGTGCTTTGAGAGACTAGTCAAGGACCATATCACCTCCACCCTACCTGACACCCTAGACCCACTCCAATTTGCTTACCGCCCAAATAGGTCCACAGACGATGCAATCTCAACCACACTGCACACTGCCCTAACCCATCTGGACAAGAGGAATACCTATGTGAGAATGCTGTTCATTGACTACAGCTCGGCATTCAACACCATAGTACCCTCCAAGCTCGTCATCAAGCTCGAGACCCTGGGTCTCGACCCCGCCCTGTGCAACTGGGTACTGGACTTCCTGACGGGCCGCCCCCAGGTGGTGAGGGTAGGCAACAACATCTCCTCCCCGCTGATCCTCAACACTGGGGCCCCACAAGGGTGCGTTCTGAGCCCTCTCCTGTACTCCCTGTTCACCCACGACTGCGTGGCCACGCACGCCTCCAACTCAATCATCAAGTTTGCGGACGACACAACAGTGGTGGGCTTGATTACCAACAACGACGAGACGGCCTACAGGGAGGAGGTGAGGGCCCTCGGAGTGTGGTGTCAGGAAAACAACCTCACACTCAACGTCAACAAAACTAAGGAGATGATTGTGGACTTCAGGAAACAGCAGAGGGAACACCCCCCTATCCACATCGATGGAACAGTAGTGGAGAGGGTAGCAAGTTTTAAGTTCCCTTCGGCATACACATCACAGACAAACTGAATTGGTCCACTCACACAGACAGCATTGTGAAGAAGGCGCAGCAGCGCCTCTTCAACCTCAGGAGGCTGAAGAAATTTGGCTTGTCACCAAAAGCACTCACAAACTTCTACAGATGCATAATCGAGAGCATCCTGGCGGGCTGTATCACCGCCTGGTACGGCAACTGCTCCGCCCTCAACCGTAAGGCTCTCCACAGGGTAGTGAGGTCTGCACAACGCATCACCGGGGGCAAACTACCTGCCCTCCAGGACACCTACACCACCCGATGTCACAGGAAGGCCATAAAGATCATCAAGGACATCAACCACCCGAGCCACTGCCTGTTCACCCCGCTATCATCCAGAAGGCGAGGTCAGTACAGGTGCATCAAAGCTGGGACCGAGAGACTGAAAAACAGCTTCTATCTCAAGGCCATCAGACTGTTAAACAGCCACCAATAACATTGAGTGGCTGCTGCCAACACACTGACACTGACTCAACTCCAGCCACTTTAATAATGGGAATTGATGGGAAATGATGTAAATATATCACTAGCCACTTTAAACAATGCTACCTTATATAATGTTACTTACCCTACATTATTCATCTCATATGCATACGTATATACTGTACTCTATATCATCGACTGTATCCTTATGTAATACATGTATCACTAGCCACTTTAACTATGCCACTTTGTTTACATACTCATCTCATATGTATATACTGTACTCGATACCATCTACTGTATCTTGCCTATGCTGCTCTGTACCATCACTCATTCATATATTCTTTTGTACATATTCTTTATCCCCTTACACTGTGTACAAGACAGTAGTTTTGGAATTGTTAGTTAGATTACTTGTTGGTTATTACTGCATTGTCGGAACTTGAAGCACAAGCATTTCGCTACACTCGCATTAACATCTGCTAACCATGTGTATGTGACAAATAAAATTTGATTTGATTTGAAAGCACACACATCCCTGGGTCGCTCCTCTTCTCAGTTCGCTGCAGCTAGCGACTGGAACGAGCTGCAACAAACACTCAAACTGGACAGTTTTATCTCAATCTCTTCATTCAAAGACTCAGTCATGGACACTCTTACTGACAGTTGTGGCTGCTTTGCATGATGTATTGTTGTCTCTATCTTCTTGCCTTTTGTGCTGTTGTCTGTGCCCAATAATGTTTCTACCATGTTGTGTTGCTACCTTGTTGTTGTTATGTTGTGTTGCTACCACGCTGTGTTGTCATGTGTTGCTGCCTTGCTATGATGTTTTCTTAGGTCTCTCTTTATGTAGTGTTGTGGTGTCTTTCGTCATGATGTGTGTTTTGTCCTATATTTATATTTGATTTATTTTTTATTTTAAATCCCAGCCCCTCCCACGGCAGGAGGCCTCCTTTTGCCTTTCATGCTGTCATTGTAAATACACAAATTGGTTCTTAACTGACTTGAGTTAAAAAAAGGTTGAATAAAGAAAATAAACATTTCAATCATTTGTGAGGTATTAAAAAAATATTCTTCTAAAGTCTCCAGTTGTATATAATTATGTAAAATTGCATGAAATGTGTTATAAAAGGACAAATTCTTCCTGGACCCAAGTAAAATAAATTGCCCCATGTGTGGAACTTCTGTAGGTGCCTATGTGAGAGGATATGCATGCACTACTTTCTAATAAAGATAATTTCTATGTATCCATTCCGGACCTCAGAGTCCCGCAGGTCACCACTCTCCCACTCACTTTCTGAAGCTCTTGACCTGCTTCACCACAGCCCCTTCAACTTAAATGCTAGTAAAACCACCATGCTTCACTGTGGGGATGGTGTTCTCGGGGTGATGTATGGTGTTGGGTTTGCACCAGACATAGCGTGTTCCTTGATGGCCAAAAAGCTAAATTTTTGTCTCAGAGTACCTTATTCCATATGTTTGGGGAGTCTCCCACATGCCTTCTTGCGAACACCAAACGTGTTTGCTTATTTTTTTTCTTTAACCTCTAGCGTCGAGCAATCCCGTATCCGGGAGCGTAATCATAGCCTCAAGCTCATTACCATAACGCAACGTTGACTATTCATGAAAATCGCAAATGAAATGAAATAAATATATTGAAACACAAGCTTAGCCTTTTGTTAACAACACTGTCATCTCAGATTTTCAAAGTATGCTTTAACCAAAACTACACAAGCATTTGAGAGTATTGATAGCCTAGCATAGCATTAAGCCTAGCATTCAGCAGGCATCATTTTCAAAAAAACAAGAAAAGCATTCAAATAAAATAATTTACCTTTGAAGAACTTCGGATGTTTTCAATGACGAGACTCTCAGTTAGATAGCAAATGTTCATTTTTTTCCAAAAAGATTATTTGTGTAAGAGAAATAGCTCCGTTTTGTTCATCACGTTTGGCTAAGAAAAAATAACGAAAATGCAGTCACTTACAACGCCAAACTTTTTTCCAAATTAGCTCCATAATATCGACAGAAACATGGCAAACGTTGTTTAGAATCAATCCTCAAGGTGTTTTTCACATATCTATTCGATAATCTATCAGTGGTGGCAGCTGGCTTCTCATCAGAAGAAAACAGAAAAATACTGCAGCTGGAGATTACGCAATAATTGCGACGGAGGACACCAAGCGGCCACCTGGTATATGTAGTGTAAAATGGTCAATCTTCCAATGATATGCCTATAAATACGTCACAATGCTGCAGACACCTTGGGGAAAATGTGGAAAAGGTAAGTTGACTGCTAGCTCCTCCACAGCCAATGAGTCATTGCCATGAGGCGGTTTAAAAAAATGCGGCACTTCCTGATTGTATTTGTATCTGGGTTTTTTTCCTGTAACATCAATTCTGTGGCACTCACAGACAATATCTTTGCAGTTTTGGAAACGTCAGTGTTTTCTTTCCAAAGCGGTCAATTATGTGCATAGTCGAGCATCTTTTCGTGACAAAATATCTTGTTTAAAACGGGAACGTTTTTCATCCAAAAATTAAAAGAGCGCCCCCTATATCGAAGAAGTTAAGCAATGGCTTCTTTCTGGCTACTCACTGTGCTATCTAACCTCCAAAAACGAGCTTCAATGCCATACAACACTCCTTCCGTGGCCTCCAACTGCTCTTAAACGCTAGTAAAACCAAATGCATGCTTTTCAACCTTTCGCCGCCTGCACCCGCACGCCTGACTAGCATCACCACCCTGGATGGTTCCGACCTAGAATATGTGGACATCTATAAGTACCTAGGTGTCTGGCTAGACTGTAAACTCTCCTTCCAGACTCATATCAAACATCTCCAATCTAAAATCAAATCTAGAGTCGGCTTTCTATTCCGCAACAAAGCCACCACCAAACTTACCCTAGTAAAACTGACAATCCTAGCGATCCTCGACTTCGGCGATGTCATCTACAAAATCGCTTCCAATACTCTACTCAGCAAATTGGATGCAGTTTAAAACAGTGCCATGCGTTTTGTTACTAAAGCACCTTATACCCCCACCACTGTGACCTGTATGCTCTAGTCGGCTGGCCTTCGCTACATATTCGTCGCCAGACCCACTGGCTCCAGGTCATCTACAAGTCCATGCCAGGTAAAGCTCCGCCTTATCTCAGTTCACTGGTCACGATGGCAACACCAACCCGTAGCAAGCGCTCCAGTAGGTGTATCTCACTGATCATCCCTAAAGCCAACACCTCATTTGGCTGCCTTTCCTTCCAGTTCTCTGCTGCCTGTGACTGGAACGAATTGCAAAAATCGCTGAAGTTGGAGACTTTTATTTCCCTCACCAACTTTAAACATCTGGTATCTGAGCAGCTAACCGATCGCTGCAGCTGTACATAGTCCATCGGTAAATAGCCCACCCAATTTACCTACCTCATCCCCAAACTGTTTTTATTTATTTACCTTTCTGCTCTTTTGCACACCAATATCTCTACCTGCACATGACCATCTGATCATTTATCACTCCAGTGTTAATCTGCAAAACTACCTCCTCATGCCTTTTGCATACAATGTATATAGACTCTTTTTTAATTTTTTCTACTGTGTTATTGACTTGTTTATTGTTTACTCCATGTGTAACTCTGTGGTGTTGTCTGTTCGCACTGCTATGCTTTATCTTGGCCAGGTCGCAGTTGTAAATGAGAACTTGTTCTCAACTAGCCTACCTGGTTAAATAAAGGTGAAATACAATTTTAAAAAATAAAAATGGGGCCATGCTGGGCCCTCTGTTTTCTTTAGTCCACGATCGGCTTCTTGTCATGCTGACATTGAGGGAGAGGTTGTTGTTCGGGTACCACACTGCCAGGTCACTGGGCTGTCTCGTCGTCGTGGGGATCAGGTCAACCACCGTCGTGTCATCAGCAAACTTAATGATGGTGTTGGAGTCGTGCAGTGAACAGGGTCTAAGCAAGCACCCCTGAGAGGCCACAGTGTTGAGGGTCAGCGTGGTGGATGTGCTGTTGCCCACCCTCACCACCTGAGTGCGGCCCATCAAAAGTCCAGGATCCAGTTGCAGAGGGAGGTGTTTTGTACAGGAGCTTGAGCTTAGTGATGAGCTTGGAGTATGGACTATGGTGTTGAACGTTGAGCTGTAGTCAATGAACAAATTGGAGTGGGTCCATGGTGTCTGGGATGATGGTGTTGGTGTCGGTGTGACCCATGACAAGCCTTTCAAAGCATTTCATGGCTACAGATATGATATACGCCCAGGGGGCGAGATTCATTTAGACAGGCTACCTTAGTATTCTTGGACACAGAGACAATGGTAGTCTGCTTGAAACATGTACACTTGCAGAAAAAAGGGGTCCATAAGGGTTATTCGGCCATAGGATAACTCTATTTAGTTCCAGATAGAACATTTTTTGGTTCCAGGTAGAACTATATTGGGTTCCATGTAGATCCCTCAGTGGAAAAGTTTTTACATGGAACTCAAAGACTTTGGTTCAGGGTTGCTTGGCTCGACGCGAGCGTAGAATGAATTTAGCTTGTCTGTTAGGCTCGTGTCACTGGGCAGCTCGCCCCCTAGGTTTCCTTTTTGTAATCAGTGATAGTTCGCGAGCCCTGCCACATCCGAATAGCATCAGAGCTGGCGTAGTAGGATTTGATCTTAGTCCTGCATTGATGTTTTGACTGTGTGATGGTTCGTCGGAGGTCGTAGCAGAGTGTATTATAAGCTTCTGGATTAGTTTCTGGCTCCTTGAAAAGTGGCAGCTCTACCCTTTAGCTCAGTGCGGATGTTGCCGCTAATCCATGGCTTCTGGTTGGGGTGTGTACGTACAGTCACTGTGGGGACAACGTGCACTTATAAAAATGTTATCGGCTGAATCTGTCACCCTGGCAACAGTATTACTCTGTAGAAGACACCCTCCTCTCCGTTACACAACTTGGAACTCAGGGGTAGACGTAACATCGTAAAAGTACATCCAGAACACCCCAATATGTGTAATATGTTATGAATTGTAATTTGTATAATACGTTCAGAATTTGCAAAGCGTATAATATTTTACGAATTCTAATTTGTTTGTGGTTATCGTTAGCTAGGTGACTACCGCTAGCTAGGCTAGGGACTAGGTGTTAAGGTTAGGTTAGATTTAAGGTTAGAGCTAGGAGTTAGGGTTAGGTGTGAAGGTTAGGTTTAAGGTTAGGGTTAGGAGTTAGGTTTAAGGTTAGGGTTAGGTTTTAAGGTTAGGTTAGGTTAGGTTTAAGGTTAGGGTTAGGAGTTAGGTTTAAGGTTAGGGTTAGGTTTAAGGTTAGGGTTAGGAGTTAGGTTAAAGGGTTACGGTTAGGGTTAGGTTTTAAGGTTAGGTTAGGTTAGGTTTAAGGTTAGGGTTAGGAGTTAGGTTTAGGGTTATTTTATGTTAAGTTTAAGGTTAGGGTTAGGTTTAAGGTTAGGGTTAGGAGTTAGGTTTAAGGTTAGGGTTATGGTTAGGTGTTAAGGTTAGGTTAGGTTTAAGGTTAGGGTTAGGAGTTAGGTTAAAGGGTTACGGTTAGGAGTTAGGTTCAATGTTAGGGTTAGGAGTTAGGTGTTAAGGTTAGGTTAGGGTTAGGTGTTAAGGTTGGGTTAGGGTTAGGTGTTAAGATTAGGTTAGGGTTAGGAGTTAGGTTTAAGGTTAGGGTTATGAGTTAGGTGTTAAGGTTAGGTTAGGGTTAGGTGTTTAGGTTAGGTTTAAGATTAGGGTTAGGGTTAGGAGTTAGGTTTAAGGTTAGGGTTATGAGTTAGGTGTTAAGGTTAGGTTAGGGTTAGGAGTTAGGTTAAAGGGTTAGGGTTATGAGTTAGGTGTTAAGGTTAGGTTAGGGTTAGGAGTTAGATTTAAGGTTAGGGTTATGAGTTAGGTGTTAAGGTTAGGTTAGGGTTAGGTGTTTAGGTTAGGTTTAAGGTTAGGTTAGGAGTTAGGTTTAAGGTTAGGTTAGGGTTAAGGGAACGATTAGCTAACATGCTAAGTAGTTGCAAAGTTAGTTAGTTATCTCAAATGTTGTCCTTGATGAGATTATAGCACACAAACCGTTGCGTTGTTAGATGTTGCGTTAAATGCCTACCCATCCACCCTGACCAATCACCACACTTTTTTGCATTAAAGTTGCACTATGCTGAAATCTTACAACCATTTCCTGGATGCAAAACTTCTAATAGTTTGCCTAATTTTAGTTTATGTGACAAAATAAGCAAGTATAATGTAGAGAATAATTTTACCATCTAAACTGTCATGAAATATCTCCTCCATAAGCCAAAATATTGTATTTTTTTTCCTTTTTGAAACTGCTGTACAAAAACAAAACTTAAGACCAGGATACATAGATATAGCATACATAGAACAGATCTACCACTTCTTAGACTTGATTTTAGTAAGAATGACAGATCTATAACTCACATTTCTATGTGAATTTTGTCAGGTCACATAAAAAAAGTTACATATTGCAACGTTAAGTAGCCTTCGGTCTTATGGAACCAAACGTAACATATCACACTCATTTGAATGTACCGGATTTATGTTTACAATGTTACGTCTAGTCTTTGAAACCAGGCTGGGCTACAGTGTTACTCTGTAGAAGGCAGAGGCAGCATAGGGAAACACAGCTCTCTTTCATAAAGGCTGAGTCTAAATGTCACTGCATCCCACTACGGTGCTACTGGACACTGGAGTTAATATGAAGACCAACAATGTGGCTCGAAGTGGTGTGGGTGGGTCATTAACCGGCAACCAATGGCCCTCCTCTTTATATAGCAAAGGTGATTCAGAATCACACCCTCATGATGAGGTCGATGAGAGATACAAAGAGAGAGATTATTTTTATTTTTAGTCAGTTAAGAACAAATTGTTATTTACAATGACGGCCTACACAGGCCAAACCCAGATAACGCTGGGCCAATTGTGCGCCGCGCTATTGGACTCCCAATCACGGCCGGTTGTGATACAGCCTGGAATCGAACCATGGTGTCTGTAGTGACACCTCAAGCACTTAGATGCAGTGCCTTAGACTGCTGCGCCACTCGGGGGATCCAATACAGAGATACAGAGAAATACAGAGATACAGTGACTTGCCTCTTTTACTACCTGAAGAAGCCTGGGATCAGTCCCTGGTAACTAACCTACTCCTCTGCTGCTCCCCTGTGTGACTGCATGGAGAGAAAGAGAGAACGAGGGAAAGAGGGAAAGAGGGAAAGAGAGAGAAAGAGGGAAAGAGGGAAAGAGAAAGAGGGAAAGAGAGAGAGGGGGGGGGGGCAGAGACTGGGTGGATGGAACATTTCTGTTAGATTGGCCAGTAGCGATAACTGATGTGCAGCGAGACCCTGATACAGTCTGCAGTGTGCTGAAGAGAAAACAAACAACTGAATTACTATAGGAATGCTCTGTAAGAGATGTTAACCTGATTTATCTGCTTCCCATATTCATGCATGCAATAGGAAATACACTCTGCCTGATGACCGCCAGGACAGGAAAGGGATCAATCATTTGCAGTGTACCCACTTAGGTTTTATTGCCCTCTATAGGTCACCCAGTTGAACACTGGAAAGTTCTAAACAAGGAACTCTTGTTTTCTATGGCCTTTTATTTTGCAGAAAGAGCACTGCATTGGCTGAGGAGGATGGAATGTTTATTTTCTTGGTGTCATAGAGACAGAGGGTGAAGGAGAGAGAGAGAGAGAGAGAGAGAGAGAGAGAGAGACAGAGAGTCGGTCATTGTACCTTGAGAAATAAAAGCTGTATGACAATGAATGACTTGGGTAAAGAAAGATGGAGAGAGAAGGGAGAAAACTAAGATCAATTTTCAGGTAGATGCAGCTGGCAGGTAATTAAGCACGGTTAGACACAGCCGGGTTCCTGCTATTGGCTGCAGGAGCTGGCCCACTGCGCCGGCCCACTGCCGGATTGACTGGCATCAAATTTACAACCGCTAAACACCCAGACAATCCCCATAAAGCATGACTAGCCATTGTATTACACTGAGACACTGAGTCTGCCTTTAAATAAAGGTGATGTAGGATGAAGGAAAGAAAGAGATAAAAGGAGAGAGAGAGAGAGATAAAAGGAGAGAGGGAGATAAAAGGAGAGAGAGAGATAAAAGGAGAGAGAGATAAAAGACAGAGGGGGAGGGTGATGACGAAGCTATAACACATTCCTCCTTCAGGACAGTCATGTTGCGATTGTGATGTGGACCTCAAAGCTATGGACATGACGTACCACTGGTCTATATGAACGTACAGAACAGATATATACAGAGAGACAGAGAGAGAGAGAGAGAGACAGAGAGAGAGAGAGAGAGAGAGACAGAGAGAGAGAGAGACAGAGAGACAGAGAGAGAGAGACAGAGAGAGAGAGAGACAGAGACAGAGAGAGAGAGAGAGAGAGACAGAGAGAGAGAGAGACAGAGAGAGAGAGAGACAGAGAGACAGAGAGAGAGAGAGAGAGAGAGAGAGAGAGAGAGAGAGAGAGAGAGAGAGAGAGAGAGAGAGAGAGAGAGAGAGAGAGAGAGAGAGAGAGAGAGAGAGAGAGAGAGAGAGAGACAGAGAGAGAGAGAGACAGAGAGACAGAGAGAGAGAGAGAGAGAGAGAGAGACCTTATGTAATAATCATTCAATAGCGTTTCAGAAATCACCAATAAATTGGTCCAAACTAAAGGAATAGAAACCGTAAATGATCTGGTAACAGGAAATTTATGTTTATCCATGAAATAATTCAAATGTAAATTTTGGACTGCCTGTGTAGATTCAAATACATGCAACTTAAAAGTTACATATCACAAAAAATGAGATTTGAAATATTTTGGACATCAGAGCAATCCTAGGGAATCTTATTTGAGTTAGAAAATGATCATTCAATCATATGAAATACAATTCCAGGTCATCCAGCAAACATATTTAGCCACATGTGTGAGTAAAATGGTCGCACTGTAGAGCCCTGCCCTGTGGCTATCACATCCACATGGTGCTGGAGTGAATACGTTGCTGGGGCTGGCCATTGCCCTAATTGAAAGACACACCAGATTAGGTAGCTACAAGAATAAAGGTTATAACGTTAATGTTAGGCAACCTAGCAAACCATCAAACATTAGCAATTTAGCTAGCCAAATCAGATAGCACAA
>NC_048581.1:89760008-89780008 GCF_013265735.2 Oncorhynchus mykiss | reverse complement strand
ATGTCTGTATCATATAGTTTAACCTCCCAACAGATGATATGTCTGTATCATATAGTTTAACCTCCCAACAGATGATATGTCTGTATCATATAGTTTAACCTCCCAACAGATGATATGTCTGTATCATATAGTTTAACCTCCCAACAGATGATATGTCTGTATCATATAGTTTAACCTCCCAACAGATGATATGTCTGTATCATATAGTTTAACCTCCCAACAGATGATATGTCTGTATCAAATAGTTTAACCTCCCAACAGATGATATGTCTGTATCATATAGTTTAACCTCCCAACAGATGAATATGGCACCACAACAAACCTGCCAAGAGAGGGCCTCCCATCAAAACTCACAGACCAGGCAAGGAGGGCATTAGAGAGGCAACAAAGAGACCAAAGATAACCCTGAAGGAGCTGCAAAGCTCCACGGCGGAGATTGGAGTTTCTGTCCATAGGAGCACTTTAAGCCGTACACTCTACAGAGATGGGCTTTACGGAGGAGTGGCCAGAAAAAAAGCCATTGCTTAAAGAAAATAATAAGCAAACACGTTTGGTGTTTTCCAAAAGGCATGTGGGAGACTCCCCAAACATATGGAAGAAAGTACTCTGGTCAGATGAAACTAAAATTATTTTTTTTGGCCATCAAGGAAAACATTACATCTGGCGCAAACCCAACACCTCTCATCACCCTGAGAACACCATCCCCATAGTGAAGCATGGTGGTGGCAGCATGCCACTGTATATACAGAGGGTACCGGTACAGAGACAACGTGCGGGGGGACCGGTGTCGAAGTCATTTGAGGTAATATGTCCATGTAGGTAGAGTTATTAAAGTGACTGTGTATTGATAATAACAGAGTTGCAGCAGCGTAGAAGAGGTGGGGGGCAATGCAAGTAGTCTAGGTAGCCATTTGATTAGCTGTCATGGCTTGGGGGTAGAAGCTGTTTAGAAGCCTCTTGGCCCTAGACTTGGTGCTCCGGTACCGCTTGCCAGTAGCAGAGAGAACAGTCTTTGACCAGGGTGGCTGGGTGGCTGGAGTCTTTGACAATGTTTAGGGCCTTCCTCTGACACCACCTGTTATAGAGGTTCTGGATGGCAGGAAGTTTGGCCCCAGTGATGTACTGGGCAATACGCACTACCCTCTACCCTCCGGCCTTGCGGTCGGAGGCCGAGCAGTTTCCATACCAGGCAGTGATGCAACCTGTCAGGATGCTCTCGATGGTGCAGTTGTAGAACCTTTTGATGATCTGAGGACCCATGTCAAATCTTTTCAGTCTCCTGAGGGGGCTTGAACCATGTTAATTTGTTGGTGATGTGGATGCCAAGGAACTTGAAGCTCACAACCTGCTCCACTACAGCCCCGTCGATGAGAATGGGGGCCGTGCTCAGTCCTCCTTTTCCTGTAGTCCACAATCATCTCCTTTGTCTTGATCACATTTGAGGGAGAGGTTGTTGTCCTGGCACCACACGATCAGGTCTCTGACCTACTCCCTATATGCTGTCTCATTGTTGATGGTGATCAGGCCTACCACTGTTGTGTCATTGTCAAACTCAATGAGTGTGTTGGAGTCATGCCTAGCCATGCAGTCCTGAGTGAACAGGGAGTGGGGACTGAGCATGCACCCCTGAGGAGGTGAGGATGAGATGAGGATCAGCGTGGCGGATGTGTTGTTCCCCACCTTTACCACCAGGGGGCGACCCGTCAGGAAGTCCAGGATCCAGTTGCAGAGGGAGGTGTTTAGACCCAGGGTCCTTGGCTTAGTGATGAGGTTTGAGGTCACTATGGTGTTGAAGGCTGAGCTGTAGTCAATGAATAGCATTCTCACATAGGTGTTTCTTATGTCCAGGTGGGAAGGGCAGTGTGGAGGGCAATGGAGATTACATCATCTGTGGATCTGTTGGGGCGGTATGCAAATTGGAGTGGGTCTAGAGTTTCTGGAATAATGTTGTTGAGGTGAGCCATGACCAGCCTTTCAAAGCACTTCATGGCTACAGACATGAGTTCTACGGGTCGGTAGTCAATTAGGCAGGTTACCCTAGTGTTCTTGGGCACAGGGACTATGGTGGTCTGCTTGAAACATGTTGGTATTACAGACTCAGACAAGGAGAGGTTGAAAATGTCAGTGAAGACACTTGCCAGTTGGTCAGCGCATGCTCAGAGTACACGTCCTGGTAATCAGTCTGACCCTGCAGCCTTGTGAATGTTGCCCTGTTTAAAGGTCTTACTCATCACATCGGCTGCGGAGAGCGTGATCACACAGTCATCCGGAACAGCTGATGCTCGCATGCATGTTTCATTTAACATGCTGGTAGAAATGAGGTAAAACTGATTTAAGTTTCCCTGCATTAACGTCCCCGACCACTAGGAATGCCACCTCTGGATGACTGTTTTCCTGTTTGCTTATGCCCGTATACATCCCCTTGAGAGCTGTGTTAGTGCCAGCCTTGGTCTGCGGTGGTATGTAGACAACTACGACAAATACAGATGAAAACTCTCTAGGTAGACAGTGTGGTCTTCAGCTTATCATGAGATACTCTACCTCAGGTGAGCAAAACCTCAAGACTTCCTTAGATATCGTGCACCAGCTGTTGTTTACAAATATGCATAGGCCTCTGCCCCGTGTCTTACCAGCTTTATTATTCTGTTTTTTTAACCCGCCAAGCTGTATGTTCTTAACGTCGTCGTTCAGCCAACGGCTTGGTGAAACATGAGATATTACCGTTTTTAATGTGCCATTGGTAGGACATATGTGCTTTCAGTTCGTCCCATTTTTTTCCCCCAGCGATTGAACGTTGGCCCAACAGTACAGATGGCAAAGGCAGATCGTCGCCTGATCCTCCCGATCTCTTTCCATGAAATCCCAGTTTATTTTCCAACGGGAATGGGTGTTTGTTTGGGTGTTTGAAGTACATCCTTCCCATCTGACGTCAGTAATCGCTGTTTTGTCCAGAAGCTATTTTCGGTCATAAGAGACGGTAGCAGCAACATTATGTACAAAATACAAACAAGGCCAACATTTTTTTTTTTTTTTAAATGGCACAGTTGGTTGAGACAATAAAATGGCAGCCATACTCACTTCGTACGAAGCTGTAGAGGTAACATGTCTATGCTGTATTAAATTACGTGTACAGTGTATTATATGCAATGGAACTTCACTGTACGTTTAAAAAAAATATATACAGTGCCTTGCGAAAGTATTCGGCCCCCTTGAACTTTGCGACCTTTTGCCACATTTCAGGCTTCAAACATAAAGATATAAAACTGTACTTTTTTTGTGAAGAATCAACAACAAGTGGGACACAATCATGAAGTGGAACGACATTTATTGGATATTTCAAACTTTTTTAACAAATCAAAAACTGAAAAATTGGGCGTGCAATATCCAATAAATGTCGTTCCACTTCATGATTGTGTCCCACTTGTTGTTGATTCTTCACAAAAAAAGTACAGTTTTATATCTTTATGTTTGAAGCCTGAAATGTGGCAAAAGGTCGCAAAGTTCAAGGGGGCCGAATACTTTCGCAAGGCACTGTATAGAGGAAATAACATTTTGAGTTAGAAATCTTAGCCAAGAATGTTACGTTACATACGTTATTACATATGGATAATGTAGCAGGCGATATGCAAAAGATTTACATGAATGACATCTATATTGTTTGCTGTAGAGATTGGAATCAGAGACCCCTGTGGTTGACTATCCTCCTATGTGTTTTCTAAATACAGCCTCTACTGTTCCCGTTACTGTCCACGCTGCTATAATGGAATGTTACCGTGGTGATCTGCTGTAGGACAAAAAAACACCTTGGCTCAGACAGAGAGCAATGGGATCTGAGAGAGAGAGAGAGAGAGAGAGAGAGAGAGGGAGGATAGAGAGAGATAGAGACAAAGCATGAGAGAGAGAGAGAGTCAGAGTGAGTGAGTGAGTGAGTGAGTGAGTGAGTGAGTGAGTGAGTGAGTGAGTGAGTGAGTGAGTGAGTGAGTGAGTGAGTGAGTGAGTGAGTGATAGTGAGAAATGGGAGTTTAGAGTCAATGCATAGTCACTTTACATACAGGTACAAATGACCTCGACTAACCTGTACCCTGCACATTGACTCACATTGACTCAGTTCCAGTACTCCCTGTCTATAGCCTCGTTATTGTTATTATTAATATGTTATAATTTTTTACTTAAGTTCATTTAGTAAATATTTTCTGAACTCTATTTCTTGAACTGTATTGTTGGTTAAGGGCGTGTAAGTAAGCATTTCAATGTGAGGTTTACACCTGTTGTATTCGGGCGCATGTGACAAATACAATTTGATTTGATTTAGACAAAGATGAGTTGTGCCAGCTAAGAATTCTCTCTACCACAATAATGGCTTATCCTCATATGAGCTAGCTTCTATAACTATCATCACCCTCTACAGGCAGATTATTTCACTTATAATTCACTGTATCACATGATGTCAAGCAAAGAGACACTGAGTTTGAAGGTAGACCTTGAAATACATCCACAGGTACACCTCCAATTGACTCAAATGATCTCAATTAGCCTATCAGAAGCTTCTAAAGCCATGACATAATTTTCTGGAATATTCCGAGCTGTTTAAAGGCACAGTCAACTTAGTGTATGTAAACTTCTGACCCACTGGAATTGTGATACAGTGAATTATAAGTGAAATAATCTGTCTGTAAACAATTGTTGGAAAAATGACTTGTGTCATGCACAAAGTAGATGTCCTAACCGACTTGCCAAAACTATAGTTAACAAAAAATTTGTGGAGTGGTTGAAAAACGAGTTTTAATGACTCCAACCTAAGTGTATGTAAACTTCAGACAGACAGACAGACAGACAGACAGACAGACAGACAGACAGACAGACAGACAGACAGTCTATCTGTCTATCTATCTATCTATAATCATTATGTTAGTGAGACAGTCTATCTATCTATCTATCTATCTGTCTCACTAACATAATGATTATAGATAGATGTATAGATAGATAGACTGACAAATACAAGAGGGAGAAAAACATCCCTGGACTCAAAGGACAAGACCTATTCTGTGGACTGAATGATTAGTGTGTGTGTGTGTGTGTGTGTGTGTGTGTGTGTGTGTGTGTGTGTGTGTGTGTGTGTGTGTGTGTGTGTGTGTGTGTATGTGTGTGTGTGTGTGTGTGTGTGTGTAAGGGTCGATACATCAGTAATAGCAATCCTACCCCTGTTCACCCAGCTGTTGTCACAGTTACGCTTTAAACAAGCTACAGTCAGTATAATAGAACAGTCCAACAGCAGATATGGACACAGACAGACACATACACACACACACAGACACACACACAGACACACACACAGACAAGTATACAGACACATACACACAGACAGACACATACACATACACACAGACACGTATACAGACACAGACACGTATACAGACACATACACACATACACACAGACACATACACACACACACACACACATACAGACGCACACAGACACAGACACACACACATACAGACGCAGACAGACACACACACACACACACACATACACGTATACAGACACATATACAGACACACAGACACATACAGACACACACAGACACATACAGACACACACAGACACATACACACACAGACACATACAGACACACAGGCACACACACAGCCACATATACAGACACGTATACAGACTCACAGACACACACAGACACATACACACACAGACACATACACACACAGACACATACAGACACACAGGCACACACGGACACACACACAGACACACACACAGACACACACAGACACACACACAGGCACACACAGACACACACAGACACACACACAGACACGTATACGGACACAGACACAGACACAGACACAGACACAGACATAGACACAGACACAGACACAGACATAGACACATTGTATAATTTCATAGACTACGGTCCAGCAGCAGTGTACTGTACAGTGGGGAGAAATATTTGATACACTGTCGATTTTGCAGGTTTTCCTACTTACAAAGCATGTAGAGGTCTGTAGTTTTTATCATAGGTACACTTCAACTGTGAGAGACGGAATCTAAAACAAAAATCCAGAAAATCACATTGTATGATTTTTAAGTAATTAATTTGCATTTTATTGCATGACATAAGTATTTGATACATCAGAAAAGCAGAACTTAATATTTGGTACAGAATTATTTTTTTTGCAATTACAGAGATCATACTTTTCCTGTAGTTCTTGACCAGGTTTGCACACACTGCAGCAGGGATTTTGGCCCACTCCTCCATACAGACCTTCTCCAGATCCTTCAGGTTTCGGGGCTGTCGCTGGGCAATACGGACTTTCAGCTCCCTCCTAAGATTTTCTATTGGGTTCAGGTCTGGAGACAGGCTAGGCCACTCCAGGACCTTGAGATGCTTCTTACGGAGCCACTCCTTAGTTGCCCTGGCTGTGTGTTTTGGGTCGTTGCGATGCTGGAAGACCCAGCCACGACCCATCTTCAATGCTCTTACTGAGGGAAGGAGGTTGTTTGCCAAGATCTCGCGATACATGGCCCCATCCTTCCTCCCCTCAATACGGTGCAGTCGTCCTGTCCCCTTTTGCAGAAAAGCATCCCCAAAGAATGATGTTTCCACCTCCATGCTTCACGGTTGGGATGGTGTTCTTGGGGTTGTACTCATCCTTCTTCTTCCTCCAAACACGGCGAGTGAAGTTTAGACCAAAAAGCTCTGGGGGGACCTTGCGTGCGCTGCAGGATTTTAATCCATGACGCCGTAGTGTGTTACTAATGGTTTTCTTTGAGACTGTGATCCCAGTTCTCTTCAGGTCATTGACCAGGTCCTGCCGTGTAGTTCTGGGCTGATCCCTCACCTTCCTTATGATCATTGATGCCCCAAGAGGTGAGATCTTGCATGGAGCCCCAGACCGAGGGTGATTGACCGTCATCTTGAACTTCTTCCATTTTCTAATAATTGCGCCAACAGTTGTTGCCTTCTCACCAAGCTGCTTGCCTATTGTCCTGTAGCCCATCCCAGCATTGTGCAGGTCTACAATTTTACCCCTGATGTCCTTACACAGCTCTCTGGTCTTGGCCATTGTGGAGAGGTCTGGAGTCTGTTTGATTGACAGGTGTCTTTTATACAGGTAACGAGTTCAAACAGGTGCAGTTAATACAGGTAATGAGTGGAGAACAGGAGGGCTTCTTAAAGAAAAACTAACAGGTCTGTGAGGGCCGGAATTCTTACTGGTTAGTAGGTGATCAAATACTTATGTCATGTAATAAAATGCAAATGAATTACTTAAAAATCATACAATGTTATTTTCCTGGATTTTTGTTTTAGATTCCGTCTCTCACAGTTGAAGTGTACCTATGATAAAACTTACAGACCTCTACATGCTTTGTAAGTAGGAAAACCTGCAAAATCGGCAGTGTATAAAATACTTGTTAATTGAAAATGATCCAGACTTTTACATTTATAGAAGTCAATCTATCTGCAATCTGTCTGCAATCTGTCTGCAATCTATCTGCAATCTGTCTGCAACATTAAAGCTGACCCCCCCCCCCCCCCCCCACCCACCCACCCGTCCCAAAAGAATGCCAAGGATGATGATGTAAAGGCATTAACTCTGTTGTCATTTGGAATGGCTTCCTCCACCCTCTCACTTACTCCTCTCTCCCACTTCCTCCTCTCTCTCACTTCCTGTTCTCTCCCACTTCCTCCTCTCTCCCACTTCCTCCTCTCCCACTGTGTGTGTTTGTTAACAGCCCCACCGTACTGCTGGCGCAATACGTGCTGTGTTTCAGATACAGACTTCTGGGTATCATTTGATTTGTCTATTTATTCTGCCTCCGTACATACGAACCATTAGACTGGGTAGTAAACAGGGGCGGATCCCGAAGTGTTCCGGGGCTGGGTCTTCTCACCAAAAAACTTCCAGTCCAAATGGTTTGAGCTACAAACTATTATGACCCATTCCATCTATGAGAAGCTGAGACTCACAAACACACACGGAGCCTGACAGAATGACTGACAGAATGACTAACAGAATGAGAGACAGAATGAGAGACAGAATGACTAACAGAAGGAGAGACAGAATGAGAGACAGAATGACTGACAGAATGAGAGACAGAATGACTGACAGAGTGAGAGACAGAATGACTGACAGAATAAGAGACAGAATGACTGACATAATGAGTGACTGGCAGAATGACTGACAATGACTGACAGAATGAGAGACAGAATGACTGACAATGACTGAGAGAATGAGAGACAGAATGACTGACAATGACTGACAGAATGAGAGACAGAATGACTGACAGAATGAGAGACAGAATGAGAGACAGAATGGCTGACAGAATGAGAGACAGAATGAGAGACAGAATGACTGACAGAATAAGAGACAGAATGACTGACAATGACTGACAGAATGACTGATAGCATGAGAGACAGAATGAGAGACAGAATGACTGACAATGACTGACAGAATGACTGACATAATGACTGCCATAATGAGAGACAGAATGAGAGACAGAATAAGAGACAGAATGACTGACAATGACTGGCAGAATGACTGACAGCATGAGAGACAGAATGAGAGACAGAATGAGAGACAGAATGACGGACAATGACCGACAGAATGAGAGACCGAATGAGAGACAGAATGACTGACAGCATGAGAGACAGAATGAGAGACAGAATGAGAGACAGAATGACTGACAGAATGAGAGACAGAATGAGAGACAGAATGACTGACAGTGACTGACAGAGTGACTGACATAATGACTGACAGATGAGACAGAATGACTGACAGAATGAGAGACAGAATGAGAGACAGATTGACTGACAGAATGACTGACAGATGAGAGACAGAATGACTGACAGCATGAGAGACAGAATGAGAGACAGAATGACTGACAGCATGAGAGACAGAATGAGAGACAGAATGACTGACATAATGACGGACAGCATGACTGACAGAATGAGAGACAGAATGACTGACAGATGAGAGACAGAATGACTGACAGCATGAGAGACAGAATGAGAGACAGAATGACTGACAGCATGAGAGACAGAATGAGAGACAGAATGACTGACAGTGACTGACAGAGTGACTGACATAATGACTGACAGAATGAGAGACAGAATGAGAGACAGAATGACTGACAGAATGACTGACAGCACGACTGACAGAATGACTGACAGCATGACAGACCGAATGAGAGACAGAATGAGAGACAGAGTGACTGACAGAATGAGAGACAGAGTGACTCACAGAGTGAGTGACAGAATGAGAGACCTCAGAATGATTGAACCTCAGAATGACTGACAGTGACCGACAGAATTAGAGACAGAATGACTGACAGAATGACTGACAGTAACTGACAGAATGAGAGAGAGGTAGAGAGATAGTCTGCTGAAGATTGCCTCGTTTTGTCGAACTGAAGATTGCCTCGTTTTATCAAACTGAAGATTGCCTCGTTTTATCAAACTGAAAATTGATTTGTTTTATCAAACTGAAGATTGCCTCGTTGTATTTACTGTGAATGTATCTAACGATAGGTCGCTAACTCAGACAGGCAGAGTTGATCAGATTACAAAATTTGGTTTTCAGAATGAAAAGGTTCAGTCATGTCCTCCAGAATCAGGTCCCAGATCTGTTTAACATGACAATCTGCATGACAATCCCATAAGGAGTTTAGTTGGAAAGAGAGCACTGAAAGATTGAACCTCAGACTAGCTAAGAGTGGAAAGTAAATTGAATGAATACCACAAATGTTTATCTCGGGAATGAACTGAATAGGCCCAGGGATCTATTCTTCGCTTGTTATTGGCCTTATATAAAAACTCATTGAGATTAGTCTAATGTCCTTAATGTACATTGTCGTTTAATACACTTTTTTTTTTTATAGATTATCTAATTTGTTTTACTGGCAGATGTTGTTACATAGCGAACACTGTTTTGGGGGATTTTCCACTTGTTTAGTATTGAAGAGGGAAATGTGTCTCTTTGGCTTGAATATCAATACAATTCAATTCAAGGGGCTTTATTGGCATGGGAAACATGTGTTAACATTGCCAAAGCAAGTGAGGTAGATAATATATAAAGTGAATATATAAAGTGAAATAAACAATGAAAATGAACAGTAAACATTACACATACAGAAGTTTCAAAACAATAAAGACATTACAAATGTCATATTATATATATATACAGTGTTTTAACAATGTACAAATGGTTAAGGTATACAAGGGAAAATAAATAAGCATAAATATGGGTTGTATTTACAATGATGTTTGTTCTTGACTAGTTGCCCTTTTCTCGCGGCAACAGGTCACAAATCTTGCTGCTGTGATGTCACACTGTGGTATTTCACCCAGTAGATATGGGAGTTTATCAAAATTGGATTTGTTTTCGAATTCTTTGTGTATCTGTGTAATCTGAGGGAAATATGTCTCTCTAATATGGTATATCTCCTACACATAACAGCAGTTAAGTTAGTTAAATTGAGCTTCAATCTAAATGGTTTGGGTTCAAGCTGAGATGGAGGGAGGAGAGAGATAGACAGAAAGAGACAGAAAGAGAAACAGAGATAGGAGAAAAGGAAAATCAGAGAAGAGGGGATATGCCATCCAGACATGCTAACAAAAACCTACTTTAAAAAAATATATTTATTTTAATTATCTTAACTTGTCAGGCTTCTTGCAGAAATTATCCCCTGATTAAAATCCCTTGCAATTTTATGCTTTGTTCTACGATGATTGTCAGACAATAACAATGTTTGGGCAATTACTGGGGCTTTCATGGGGGAATTAAGTCTGCATTTCATTAAAAGAGGAAGAAGCAGAAAATATGTCTTTTTCCTTCCCCATCTAGCTACTCAACGCTCTCTCGTTTCTCACTACTTGTTTTCTTTTCACTTTCTGCATCTTTTACGCGTGAGGACACACACACGCACACAAACACACACACACACACACACACACGCGTCAATGAAATTTGTTTGGAATGGTAAATAACTGAGGAATAAGCCTCTGAGCCATCTCCTAGTCGCTTGGTGTTGAATCACGGTTTCAGTTTCAGGAATTGACTTCTGCTGTTTGGGATGGAGAAAGAAAAGCTTTCTACCCATTGGCTCAGATGATTTAGGGGTTTGGGTTTTGACTTTTTTTTATTTTTTTTAAGCTTTCCTCCTTCCTCTCAGGGGCACTTTGCTGTGCCAGTAGTCTATTACTGTGTTCCAAATGTCTCCCTATTCCCTATTTAGTGCACTACTTGTAACCAGAGCTCTATGGTCCTGTTCTAAAAGTAGTGCACTAAATAGGGAATTTGGGAGCCAGGTTGAACTCTCAGTATGTCATGTCTTTTAGACAGACAAGATCGGCATTTGGTATTTTATTAGGATCCCCATTGGCTGTTGCGATAGCAGCAGTGTCTCTTCCTGGTTTCCACACAGAACATGAAACATGACGTCATACAGAACATTAATAGACAAGAACAGATCAAGGAGCTACATCAATAAAACATTTTTAAAAGGCACACGTAGCCTACATAGCAATACCAACACACTAACTATCTAGATGCAGACGTAATTGCAGATGTAATTCCCCCATGAAAGCCCCAGTAATTGCAGACGTAATTCCCCCAAGAAAGCCCCGGTAATTGCCCAAATAATACCAATACTATCACAAACTATCAATTTCTATTGATTTACATGATAGGAGACATTTAACTTCTAAAATGATCTGGACATCGGAAGAACCACAGAGTCTAAAACGATCTGGACATCGGAAGAACCACAGAGTCTAAAACGATCTGGACATCGGAAGAACCACAGAGTCTAAAATGATCTGGACATCGGAAGAACCACAGAGTCTAAAATGATCTGGACATCGGAAGAACCACAGAGTCTAAAATGATCTGGACATCGGAAGAACCACAGAGTCTAAAATGATCTGGAAATCGGAAGAACCACAGAGTCTAAAATGATCTGGAAATCGGAAGAACCACAGAGTCTAAAATGATCTGGACATCGGAAGAACCACAGAGTCTAAAATGATCTGGAAATTGGAAGAACCACAGAGTCTAAAACGATCTGGACATCGGAAGAACCACAGAGTCTAAAACGATCTGGACATCGGAAGAACCACAGAGTCTAAAATGATCTGGACATCGGAAGAACCACAGAGTCTAAAATGATCTGGAAATCGGAAGAACCACAGAGTCTAAAATGATCTGGACATCGGAAGAACCACAGAGTCTAAAATGATCTGGACATCGGAAGAACCACAGAGTCTAAAATGATCTGGAAATCGGAAGAACCACAGAGTCTAAAATGATCTGGAAATCGGAAGAACCACAGAGTCTAAAACGATCTGGACATCGGAAGAACCACAGAGTCTAAAATGATCTGGAAATCGGAAGAACCACAGAGTCTAAAATGATCTGGACATCGGAAGAACCACCGAGTCTAAAACGATCTGGACATCGGAAGAACCACAGAGTCTAAAATGATCTGGAAATCGGAAGAACCACAGAATCTAAAATGATCTGGACATCGGAAGAACCACCAAGTCTAAAATGTTTGCCTTTTTAAAATATGGCCATCTATTTTTTTTTTTTTAACTCCTCTGTCAATTAAATCAATGTTTACAAAAGTTAATGTTATCATTCAGGTAATGATTTTGTTTAATTATTCAATAGAGCAAATAGTGTATAACGTCAGGACTCCCAAGCGGTCCACCGTAGTCCCCCCAACCCCCCCTTAGCACTACACAGCTGATTGAAATGATCAAATCTTGAACGAAAAACAAACAAACAAAAGACGTGCATCCCTCGGGTTTCAGAGGAAACAGGAAACAGGAAACAGGAAACAGGAAACCCTGGTCTATGAGGACTCTCCACTTCACACAGCAGGATGTGTGAGACATTACGCCTTGGTAAGAAGCTGTTGGAGTCCGGGTCCAGCACCTCTACTGAACCATCAAATAGCCAACATATTTACTACTGTGAATCAATGATGTAAATGTCAGTGTTTAGTAGCCTAAAGCTAATGTTAACATGAGTGATATTCATTATTTAAACGAACGTTATTCAAACACAACCAGACAAAACCAACCAGCCCACTCAAATATCTATGAGGACTATGTGTGTGTGTAGTGTGTAGTGTGTAGTGTGTGTGTAGTGTGTAGTGTGTGTGTGTAGTGTGTAGTGTGTGTGGTAGGGTCTACTGTACGTACAGTATCAGAGGTACGCAGGCTGAGGGATGATACTGTAATACACTCCTGTCTCCTTTTATACCCTCCCTCCCTCCCTCCCTCCCTCCCTCCCTCCCTCCCTCCCTCCCTCCCTCCCTCCCTCCTCTCCTCTCTCCTCTCTCTCCCTCTCTCCCTCCCTCCCTCCCTCCCTCCCTCCTCTCCTCTCTCCCTCTCTCCCTCCTCTCCATCACAACAACCAAACGGTTTACATACACTTACCTACCTACCTACCTACCGCCTCACACAGGAATCAAACAACAACACGTTGGGCAAAAACGAGGTTAATCAGCGTTGTTTCCAAGTCATTGCAACAAACCAAAAAAATATGACATGACGTCGAATCAACGAGAAAAACTACATCCAACGACGCGGTGACATTGTTGGTTGATTTCACGTTGAATTTACATTAGTTGACACCTCAAAACTAGACTTTGAACGAACTGATACCTTTGCCCAGTGGATAGACCTGTATCGGATCCATTCCAAACCAACTGCACACCAGCATATTATCCAACTGGTGATGAAAAATACTGTACAGGAGTTGTTTTCATTCATGTTTTCATATTGTTTTCTATAATAGGTGATATGGTAATGCTTCAAAGTGGCAATCAAAAGCATGTATCCACAGTGAGAGGAGAGGAGAGGAGAGGAGAGGAGAGGAGAGGAGAGGAGAGGAGAGGAGAGGAGAGGAGAGGAGAGGGATCCCTGAATCTGTGGATTTAATTTCCACTAGCAGGGAATTGTTCTGGTAGAGAGGAAGCGGTTGAGGAGTGTTTCTCAATGACACAGCTCCCCCTAGGGGTCCCTAAAGGAATTACCTATCAAAACACACCCAAGTCAACCCACCCCACCCCCCAGCTTATACAGAGCTAATGAGGCTTAAAGAGACAGCGCAATTCAATATCAGACATTTTCAAACCTTAGAAGTAGTCTGAAGTCAAGCTGAGTTTACATTGTGACTTAAGGGAGAACTGTCCCTTTCAAGTACCAGTTCATATATCCACTTAAAAAAACAGTCTGTCTGAGCAGCATCATAACTTCACAGCACAATCCTGTTTCTAGCTACAGCACTTTCAAAAAGGAGGCAGAAGCACATTTCTGTGCTGGAACAAGATTCACTCACTTCTCTGTCGGTAGGATATTCATGTAGTGGTGCTGTTAAAGCTGGTTAGTACATTAAATCATCGTGGGTGGTTTCAGATGCAATGCAATGTTCTGAAACGTAACAGAGAAATGTTCTGAAACGTAACAGAGAAACGTTCTGAAACGTAACAGAGAAATGTTCTGAAACGTAACAGAGAACTGTTCTGAAACGTAACAGAGAAATGTTCTGAAACGTAACAGAGAACTGTTCTGAAAAGTAACAGAGAAATGTTCTGAAACGTAACAGAGAAATGTTCTGAAACGTAACAGAGAAATGTTCTGACACGTAACAGAGAAACGTTCTGAAACGTAACAGAGAAATGTTCTGACACGTAACAGAGAAACGTTCTGAAACGTAACAGAGAAACGTTCTGAAACGTAACAGAGAAATGTTCTGACACGTAACAGAGGAATGTTCTGACACGTAACAGAGGAATGTTCTGACACGTAACAGAGAAATGTTCTGACACGTAACAACAGAGGAATGTTCTGACACGTAACAGAGGAATGTTCTGACACGTAACAGAGAAATGTTCTGACACGTAACAACAGAGAAACGTTCTGAAACGTAACAGAGAAATGTTCTGACACGTAACAGAGGAATGTTCTGACACGTAACAGAGGAATGTTCTGAAACGTAACAGAGGAATGTTCTGACACGTAACAACAGAGAAGAAAGGTGGGATGTGCTACACTGTGCTGACCATAATACCTGTTCTTTCAGTCCCATTAACACATACACATATACAGATGCCTGATTGCTTTACAGAACAGGAAAGGATAAGTGGGAGTCAAGAGGAAAGGTTTCCTTCCTTCCGTGTGTGTGTGTGTGTGTTTGTGTGTGTGTGTGTGTCTCATGAACTGTATTTGAGATCTGTCAAGTAGGCCAGAAAAAAAAGCCATGAGGGTACCGCTACCTCTAGGAAGGAGCAGAACAACAGCAGCCAATGGCCAGAACAACAGCACCCAATGGCCAGAACAACATCAGCCAATGGCCAGAACAACATCAGCCAATGGCCATAACAACATCAGCCAATGGCCAGAACAACATCAGCCAATGGCCAGAACAACAGCAGCCAATGGCCAGAACAACAGCAGCCAATGGCCAGAACAACAGCAGCCAATGGCCAGAACAACAGCAGCCAATGGCCAGAACAACAGCAGCCAATGGCCAGAACAACAGCAGCCAATGGCCAGAACAACAGCAGCCAATGGCCAGAACAACATCAGCCAATGGCCAGAACAACAGCAGCCAATGGCCAGAACAACATCAGCCAATGGCCAGAACAACATCGGCCAATGGCCAGAACAACACCAGCCAATGGCCAGAACAACAGCAGCCAATGGCCAGAACAACAGCAGCCAATGGCCAGAACAACAGCAGCCAATGGCCAGAACAACAGCAGCCAATGGCCAAGTGTTCTAAGACAGTTTTGATCCACTAATGGCCAAGTGAATCCCCAGGCCTCTTGCCCTTCTGTCTCACCTCATAAAACAACTACAGTGAACAGACACTCAGGTTAGTGTTTACGTTGTGAACCAGGAAAGTAGCCCCGAAATGTGTGGTTACTCTATATTCCCTGGACATGAATCTGAACTGTATATACCCTGGACATGAATCTGTACTGTATATACCCTGGACATGAATCTGTACTGTATATACCCTGGACATGAATCTGTACTGTATATACCCTGGACATGAATCTGTACTGTATATACCCTGGACATGAATCTGTACTGTATATACCCTGGACATGAATCTGAACTGTATATACCCTGGACATGAATCTGAACTGTATATACCCTGGACATGAATCTGAACTGTATATACCCTGGACATGAATATGTACTGTATATACCCTGGACATGAATCTGTACTGTATATACCCTTGACATTAATCTGAACTGTATATACCCTGGACATGAATCTGTACTGTATATACCCTGGACATGAATCTGTACTGTATATACCCTGGACATGAATCTGAACTGTATATACCCTGGACATGAATCTGTACTGTATATACCCTGGACATGAATCTGTACTGTATATACCCTGGACATTAATCTATACTGTATATACAAATAATTTTAATCTGAACTGTATATACCCTGGACATGAATATGTACTGTATATACCCTGGACATGAATCTGTACTGTATATACCCTGGACATGAATCTGTACTGTATATACCCTGGACATGAATCTGTACTGTATATACCCTGGACATGAATATGTACTGTATATACCCTGGACATGAATCTGTACTGTATATACCCTGGACATGAATCTGAACTGTATATACCCTGGACATGAATCTGAACTGTATATACCCTGGACATGAATCTGTACTGTATATACCCTTGACATTAATCTGAACTGTATATACAAAGAATTTTAATCTGTACTGTATATACCCTGGACATGAATCTGTACTGTATATACCCTGGACATTAATCTATACTGTATATACAAATAATTTTAATCTGTACTGTATATACCCTGGACATGAATCTGTCATTGTATGTACATATATTTAATTTACAGTAAATCTGTTCTGTATTTCTGTACATTTGATGTCAGCAACTGTGGATGAGCTGGCAAAGGAGCAGCCCTCCACAACTCTCTGATTCAACTGACTCGGTATCCCCCTTTCCCCTCCCTCTCCTTCATTGTAAGGGATCTCGTCCTCCTCTTCTGAGGAGGAGAAGCGAGAAGGATCGGAGGACCAAAACGCAGCGTGGTAAGTGTCCATAATTTAATGAAGCAAAATGAACACTGAACAAAAACAATAAACAACAAACGAACAGTCCAGTAAGGTGAATGACAAAACACTAAGCAGGAAATAAACACCCACGAAACCCAGTATGATTCTCAATCAGAGACAACTAACGACACCTGCCTCTGATTGAGAACCATACTAGGCCGAACTCAAAAACCAACATAGAAAAACAAACAGACTGCCCACCCCAACTCACGCCCTGACCATACTAAAACAAAGACAAAACAAAGGAACTAAGGTCAGAACGTGACAAACATCCTTACCATCCCTCTCTCCCTCACCCCAGCCCCTTCTGTATCACCTCTCTAGGGGCCTCTTTGGGCCCCTGGGCCCATGGCTCTGTGAACAGATGTAAATCAGGTCATTGTGGAAGAGCTCAGTGCTCTTAGTTCCCCTGGAGGTTATTATTTAAAAGATGTTCTCGGGGGAGGGACACACAGTTCTGCTTGAGGTTATCATTTAAAAGAGAGAGCAGAGAGAGAGGGAAATGTCAGAGTTTGAGTCTCACTAGACTCACTGCTGTCTGGAAGGCTTTCAGAGCTGAGTCTCACTACTGACTGGAAGGCTTTCAGAGCTGAGTCTCACTAGACTCACTACTGTCTGGAAGGCTTTCAGAGCTGAGTCTCACTAGACTCACTACTGTCTGAAAGGCTTTCAGAGCTGAGTCTCACTACTGTCTGGAAGGCTTTCAGTGCTGAGTCTCACTACTGTCTGGAAGGCTTTCAGTGCTGAGTCTCACTACTGTCTGAAAGGCTTTCAGAGCTGAGTCTCACTACTGTCTGGAAGGCTTTCAGTGCTGAGTCTCACTACTGTCTGAAAGGCTTTCAGTGCCGAGTCTCAATACTGACTGGAAGGCTTTCAGAGCTGAGTCTCACTACTGACTGGAAGGCTTTCAGAGCTGAGTCTCACTACTGACTGGAAGGCTTTCAGAGCCGAGTCTCACTAGACTCACTACTGTCTGGAAGGCTTTCAGAGCTGAGTCTCACTACTGACTGGAAGGCTTTCAGAGCTGTCAGACATGGCTTAGAGGAGAGGAGCCGAGCTGTCTGTGTGTATGCGTGCGTGCATGCGTGTATGTGGTGTGGTGTGTGTGTTCCTGCACGTGGGAACCTCAGCCATCTCAGCTCAGCGACTGATTAACTATTTTGAGTCTTAGATTAAAAACACAGTGAATTAGGAGGGGGGTGGGGAGGAGGGGGATGGGAGAGGGGGGAGAGTGAGCGAGAGAGAAGCGAGAGAAGCAAGAGCGAGAAAGAAGCGAGAGAGAAGCGAGAGCGAGAGAGAAGCGAGAGCGAAGCGAGAGAGAAGCGCGAGAGAGAGCAAGCGAGACAACCAAATCATGAGAAAACAAAAAGATAATTACTTGACGCATTGGAAAGAATGAACAAAAAAACTAAGCAAACTAGAATGCTATTTGGCCCTAAGCAGAGAGTACACCGTGGCAGAATACCTGACCACTGTGACTGACCCAAACTTAAGGAAAGCTTTGAATTGGAGCCCAGTTACTTTCAATGGGCCACCTTTCCAACAAGTCAGTTCGTCATATTTCTGCTCTGCTAGAGCTGCCCCGGTCACAGAGCCAACTGTAAGGTTTGTGGAGGAGGAATAATGGTCTGGGACTGTTTTTCATGGTTCGGGCTGGGCCCTTTAGTTCCAGTGAAGGAAAATCTTAGCACTACAGCATACAATGATATTCTAGACAATTCTGTGCTTCCAACTTTGAGGCAAGAGTTTGGGGAAGGTCCTTTCCTGACAATGCCCCTGTGCACGAAGCAAGGTCCATACAGAAATGTTTTGTCGAGATCGGTGGGAAAGAACTTGACTGGCCTGCACAGGGCCCTGACCTCAACCCCATCGAACACCTTTGGGATGAATTGGAACGCTGACTGTGAGCCAGGCCTAATCGCCCAACATCAGTGTCCGACCTCACTAATGCTCTTGTGTCTGAATGGAAGCAAGTATCCGCAGCAATGTTCCAACATCTAGTGGAAATCCTTCCCAGAAGAGTGGAGGCTGTTATAGCACCAAAGGGGGGACCAACTCCATATTAATGCCAATGATTTTGGAATGAGATGTTCGAAGAGCAGTGTCCACATACGTTTGGTCAAGTAGTGTACTTCCAAGCTTAGCAACAAAGGAGCAACATTCTAATGTAGAAGATTCAACAGAGGAACAACATTCTAATGAGGAACATTCAGCAGACTGAGGAAGAACATTCTAATGTGGAAGATTCAACAAAGGAGCAACATTCTAAGAGGAACATTCCACACAGGAACAACATTCTAATGTAGAAGATTCAACAAAGGAGCAACATTCTAATGAGGAACATTCAGCAGACTAAGGAGCAACATTCTAATGAGGAACATTCAGCAGACTGAGGAGCAACATTCTAATGTTGAAGATTCAACAAAGGAGCAACATTCTAATGAGGAACATTCAGTGGACTGAGGAGCAAAATTCTAATATTGAAGATTCAAAAAAGGAGCAAAATTCTAATGAGGAACATTCAGCAGACTGAGGAGCAACATTTAATGAGGAACATTCAGCAGACTGAGGAGCAACATTCTAATGAGGAACATTCAGCAATCTGAGGAGCAACATTCTAATGAGTAACATTCAGCAGACTGAGGAAGAACATTCTAATGAGGAACATTCAACAGAGGAACAACATTTTAATGAGGAACATTCAACAGAGGAACAACATTCTAATGAGGAACATTCAACAAAGGAACAAAATTATAATGCAGAAGATTCAACAGAGGAACAACATTCTAATGAGGAACATTCAGCAGACTGAGGAGTAACATTCTAATGAGGAACATTCAGCAGA